>NC_134853.1:50994227-51294227 GCF_049852395.1 Peromyscus maniculatus bairdii | reverse complement strand
CATGACCACACAACCCATAAAAAAAGCATTTAATTGGGGCTTGTTTATATTAAGAGGTTTAGTCCATTATTGTAATAATGGGAAGTATGGCAACATGCAGGTAGACATGGTGCTGGGTAGGTAGCTGAGAGTTCTACAGCCATGGTCAGGCAACAAGAAGATATAGAGACCCTGGGACTGGCTTGAGCATTTGAAACCCAGAAGCCCACCAAATTGACACACTTCCTTCAGCAAAGCCACACCTATTCCATCAAGGCCACCCCTCCTAATCCCTGTCAAGAATGGCCACTCTATAATGACAAATCATTTAATGTATGAGCGTATGGGGACCATTCCTATTCAAACCACCACATCTAGCAATCATTGTCTTATGCAAAATGCAGCATCACCTGGGGATGGCTAGTCAGCTAGTCAGGATGGAATCTGCTTGTCTAACCCTCAAAAGTTCTTTGAAGATAACAGGCGCATGTTGATAAAAGATACACAGGGTCCAAGATGTAGTCAACATTTTATAAGGAAGTGCATTTAATATTGTTCCACACAAAGATAAAGGTACAGAAGCACTGTGGATGGGATAAAGAACATTGGAGGCAAAAGTAGTTATAAACCCTACTGTATAAAGAACACCTTAAAAGAAACATTTGTGTTTCAAAAAATAAATAAATATAGCAGTCAGGCATAGTTAATTGAAGGCCAGCCGTGCATTAGAAACTGTTTTCAACATTCCAAATGTCTCACAAACTGCAATAATTATAATTATTTTCTAACTGCTAATTGCAGCAAACTATTCACTGAGCTAGGGATGTAAAAATTCTCAGTCATACAATAAATGATTAAATGACCTTGAACTCAAGCCATTCAAGGACTCATATTCTTATCCACAGAATGGGAAGTGAGGTCAAGGTGAACCACTAGAGCCCCCTCTGTTCCAACAGTCTTTGGCTTTGTGAACTTCATAGAGCTCTGGGTGATTTGGAAGATAGAAGCTAGTCAACGGCTGTCATTAGTACCAGACCAAACATACACAAATAATCATCAGAGCCCCTCTGTTGGGAGACGGTGTGAATGAGCACTCTACAGGGCATCAAAGCCAACCCAAACTGCCCAAGCTTTCAAACCTGATAGTTTTGCTTCAGCTAAAATTGCACAGTAGGATGAGTATTGGAAATGTATAATGAAGACTATTTATTCCCAGGTTTTCTCCATTTATATTGGCCTTGTGAATTCAGTTAAATATTCCAAAGCATGTAGTTGGGGAGTTTGCGTTGCAAAAATTTTATATTGCTCAATGTATATGATGTTCCAGGCATATATTTTAGAAAGGATTGAGATTATGTAAAAATAAGAAATAAGTCACCACTTAAATATTAATATAAATAAATGCAAATTTAAACATGTGTTTTTTTATTGAGTCTAAATACACACAAACTGCTAATAAAATGTTCATTCTTTGCTCTTAAATTATTGTAGTTTAAAGCATGGACCACTAGATTTTGAAAAACTAGATTATATAATTCCCTAAAAACATCTTATAGGACCAGTACTCCAAAAGCTTCTGTTAAATCAATGTAATTCCTTATCACTAGAGTACATTTATTTTAGTGATGAACTAATTTAGATGGCATGTAGCAAAGTTTTAAAATGAAAAAAAGATGAATATAAGAGCCCACAATGAAACATCTTGGGAATACAATAAAATTTTGATTTAAAACATATTCCACCATTCTTTTAACCCAAAGCAGGTAATTTTTTTAAAAAACTTAAAGCAAGTATTTTGTTTTTCTTCACTCTCATTTCATTGCAACTCAGAAACTAGGCTGTGTGAAACCAAATGTAACATTGTTAGAAAAACATCACTTCGTATTCCACCACAAGTAAGCATTTTTTGCCTGAGTTTTTAATAAACACATCTCGTGCAAAAATATATTTTTTCCACATGAACCTTATTTCACTGGAGAGATAAATCCAAGAAACAGAAAGCGGGAAATGGTATCAATGAAAGACTGGGTAAAGTCCTCTGAGAACTGACCAGGTTATAATTTTACACAGTGCCAGGATTATGGAAGTCATCTTAGAGAAGCAATGCTATGATGCCTGGCATTTAAAAACGTGGTGGCACATGCCTTTAGTCCCAGCACTCGGGAAGCAGAGGCAGGCAGATCTTTGTGAGTTCGAGGCCAGCCTGGTCTAGAGAGCAAGATCCATGAAAGGCACAAAACTACACAGAGAAACTCTGTCTCAAAAATCCAAAATAATAATAATTAATAATAATAATAATAATAATAATAATAATAATAACCATGGAAAGTAAGGGTAGTTGCACGTTTTGGGAAGAGTGAGCAGTGTGCATAGGTAAGAGAGGCTTTCAGTGTGTACAGGGAATACTGATCAGTAGGCATTAGAGAGCCACAGCTTTGGGTGCCTGATGTGGACTTTAATCTGCAGACATGGAGACGGCATGGGGGATTTTCTACAGGAATACAAGAGCAAGGGCTATGTTTTCGATTATTTTGGCAGCCCTGTTTATACATGGACTGAAAGAGATGCTGCTGTTTAAACAACTCCTTGAAGTAGAGAAAAGTTACAGCGGCAAATAAATACGCCACTGTAAGTGGACCATTCAGTTTCAGAACAGCACAGGAAGACCACTTCTTCCTTCTAGGGGAGCTTCCTTCTGTGAAGATTTAAAGTGTTTGGAAAAAGAGCCGGCCTGCTTCGGGGAACTATCAGAAAAACACGAGAGTCCAGCACAGTGCCAAATACCACTCCCAAATTCTCATTGTGTTCTCTTTTACAATTTATAAAGCTGCTTAATTCACACTGAGGTTTGAACTATGCCACTCAAATACAGAAAGGGAAAATTATAAAAAATGCCATTCCATAATTAAGTTTTCAGTTAGACAATAGACTGCTAACTCATATCTTGGAGGTATGATTTCCTAAGTTATTAGACTTTGTAACAGCTAAAAAAAAATTTTACCATAAAGTCATTTTGGAATGATACTTAAGCAATGTTAAATTTAAGCTATAAAGAAAAGTGAGCAGAATTCTGCTTGAGGCTAGAATGCACTGATTAAACTTGATAGTGTTGTTAGTCTTAGGGTAACTTCTATTACATTGGCTAGATCTTTATAATTACATATAATAGAAACCCCTCAATACATTTATATTGTCTAAAACAGATAAACTTATTTTGACAAAGAAAAAAATCAAAGAGAATTTAAGAAATTCTATGCCCAATGTGAATTGAAATTGTTTGCCTGTTGTCAGACCAAGTGCACATATGTAGTGGGTAGCCATTCCAGGTTTGGTCTGGAAGTTCCAACCCCCATTGAGGCTTCGGTAACTGTCACACCTACAAGGCAGAGCCAAGTGAGGGCCCTGAAGACCCAAGATCGGGACTTGCTGTGCTCTTTAGCTGCTGGGGACCTGGACGCTAGAGGTGAACCGACAGAGCTTTCCAGAGAACACCTCCAGACTACGCTGCATCTTTCCCAGGACCCTCAACCTGCCTATCTCTTCATTTGTAAATTATGCCATTAAATAAATCTCCTTTTAACTACATGGAGTGGCCTTAGTAATTTCACCAATACACATACCTTGCGGAGACTAGCTTTCCCATCAGCCCTGTCTTCCTACTTCCTTCACCAATCTGTACATGGCCCGAGAGCACATTCATCTAGTTGGAAGAATCATTCCCCTCCATTAGGCAGAACAATGGTCCCCTAAATTCTCAAGAGACAGAAAGCTCTGAGCAGAGTTGTATTCTGTAGAGATTCATAGTCCACATCTCTCATGGGCTTTGAATTCCAGCTGGGATATTTTGAGCCTAAGGAATATATTATCTTTTCTCTTTCTCCAGAGAGAAACCTTCCAATATAAATGATATAAATATAAAAAGTTATGTAATAAAGACATAGCTGTGAGCTTAGAGTATTTTAAATATATTTTAAATCACCAGCATCGGCTTCTTTTCATAAGACAGTGTCTCAATCTCCACAATTGGGGATGAAAAAGATGGGGAACTTAAGGAAATATAAGGAAGGACTTTAGAGAAGTGATATTAAGAAATATTAAAAGGAGGAACCTTCGTGTCACATTGTGAATCACCACAGGGAAAGAGCCTGCAGTTAAAGCCCAGCACTACCCAGTATTCATCCATGCCATTGGCTTTTCCAGTGGCTCATCTTTTACTAGGTTGCGTAGATAGATGCTGGTAATGCAAAACAAGACAACAGATTCAGCCAAGACATCCTTGCAGTTCAGATTTGAATAATGACCTAGATTTTACAGATGGGCATCCCTCCTGCAGGCATCTGGCACTAACCCTGGCTTCCAGAGTGCTTTGTCCCACTTGCAGCATTGAGTGTGTGCCTCTCTCTCCTTTCTTTCACTGGTCTAAAAGCTCTGGGAGGCCATGTCCATTTTGTTCTTTGCGTGCCCTAATTTTGATACAAAACAAATTTTCAAATAATAAACTTTAATAAGTAAATCAATAGTGTATCTTAAATAATTCCAGGGAATTATATTTCATAAAATGTCCTTCTCTAGCAATCTTCTTTCTAGACACCACGTTTAAGATGAAGAGACTATATTAGGATTGGCCTAAAGGCCTGTCTGCCAAGATTCGCAGTGTTAAAATCAACCTTGTGGAGTCATTTTGCATGACTTGCTATATTGCTGTGCATGATTTGCATATTTTGCTAAGTTTAAAGTAATTTAGTATTACTGGCCATCCCATTGGTGGAATTATAAATGTAAATGCTACAAAAGAGTGTTGCTAAGAATGCATGTACCTCCAAAACCTGAAAAGCATAATATATAATGTGTTTTTATTTCCACACATGAAAGCTGAGCTTTACCACACAAAGTACATGCAAAGCACATCTCGGAAACAGCAGAGAGAGTACTGTAGAAATCTATTTGAGAGCAGGACCAATGAGCACAACATTTCTAGGTAAGAAAAGAGAAGCCATTAATTATTGTCAGAAAAGGAAGTGGGGTGCCATCAAACAAAGCCACCTTTTTCTTACTTTTTTATACATGGATTCTAAACTGAGCCACCTACAAAAAGTTCTTAACTATCATAGGTAATTGACAGGATACATTTTCAGTTCTGGAGTGTAACACATGTGAACAACTTCTGATCAAAAATGAATCAGACCATTCAAAGTGTGATCATGTGATTTTTTTTTTCTCCTTTCAGTTGGTTTATCTGGTAGATTTCATTTACTAATTGTCATCATATATTAAACCATCTCTGAAGCTCTGGGATGAAGCCTACCTGATCATGGTGGAGATTTTTGATATGTTTCTCCATTCATTTTGCAAGCATTGTATTGACTTTTTTGTTGTTGTTGTTGTTGTTGTTGTTGTTTGTTTTTTTGTTTTTGTTTGTTTGGTTGGTTGGTTTGTTTTTTCGAGACAGGGTTTCTCTGTATAGCTTTGTGCCTTTCCTGGATCTTGCTCTGTAGACGAGGCTGACCTCGAACTCACAAAGATCTGCCTGCCTCTGCCTCCCAAGTGCTGGGATTAAAGGCATGTGCTGCCACCCCGCTGCTGCTGCCCCGCCGCCCAGCAGTATTGAGTATTTTTGCATCTATGTTCCTGAAGAAAATTGGTCTGTAATGTTCTTTCTTTTTTGCATCTTTACATGATTTGGACATCAGGGTAATTGTGGACTCATAAATTGAATTAGGTAATGTTCCTTCTATTTCTAATTTGTGGAATGTTTTGAGTATTTTTGTTAACTCTTCTTTAAAAGTCTTGTAGAATTCCGCACTAAAACCACTTGGCCCTGAGCTTATTTTGGTTGGGAGACTTTTAATGAATGATTCTATTTAAATTATTTATCTGATCTGGTTTGACTTTGTTAGTGGTACCTATTGAGAAAATTGCACATTTAGTTTTAGTGGAGTACAACTTTTATAGTATTTATTCCCTTATGATTGCTAGATTTCCTAAGTGTCTGTTATGTCCACCTTCTCATTTCTGTTTTTTTTTAATTTGGATATTCTCTCTGTGTTTTTTAGTTAGTGTGCATAAGGGTATGTCTATCTTGTTGATTTTCTCAAAGAACCAACTCTTTGTTTCACTGTTTCTTAGTTTTTGCTCTCTTTGTTTCTATTTTATTGATTTCAGCCCTCAGTTTGACTATTTCTTGCCATCTACTGCTCTTGGGTGTGCTTACTTCTTTGTTCTAGAATGTCTTTAATTTCTTTATTTCTGTCTTGACCCATTTTCATTCAGTAGAGGTTAGTCAGTGGTAGCACACGCCTTTAATCCTAGCCTTCTGGAGGCAGAGATCCATTTGGATCTCTGAGTTTAAAGCCACACTGGAAACAACCTGGCATGGTGACTCACGCCTTTAATCCCAGGAAGTGATGGCAGGAGGCAGAAAGGCATATAAGGCGTGAGGTCCAGGAACTAGAGCTGGTTAAGCTTTTAGGCTTCTGAGCAGCAGTTCGGCTGAGATTCAGAGGCTTCCAGTCTGAGGAAATAGGATCAGCTGAGGAATTGATGAGGTAAGGATGCTGTGGCTTGTTCTGTTTCTCTGATCTTTCAGAATTCACCCCAATACCCAGCTCCAGGTTTCTTTTTATTAATAAGACCTTCTAACTATTCGTGCTACACCAATGGTTGTTGATTCCTGCTTTTGTTGTTGTTGTTGTTGTTGTTGTTGGTGGTGGTGGTGGTGGTGGTGTGTGTGTGTGTGTGTGTGTGTGTGTGTGTTTCCCGTCTTTTGACTTTACTAGTGTGAGATTATTTATTTCTGTGTTTTCATGGGTATAGTTAACCTCTTTAGTTTGGAGTTTTCTTTCTAAGACTTCTATAGGACTGCCTTTGCAGATAGCTATTGTTTAGTTAACTTTATCATGGAATATATTATTTTCCCTATTTATGGTGATTGAAAGTTTTGCAGGGTATAGTAGTCTGGAATGGCATCTGTGGTCTCGTAGACTCTGCTGCACATCTGTTCAGGCCCCTTTGGCTTTTGGAATCTCCACTGAGAAGTCAGGTATAATTCTAATAGGTCTGCCTTTATATGTTACTTGGTCTTTCTCCCTTGCAGGTTTTAATATTCTCTCTTTGTTCTGTATATTTAGTGTTATGATTATTACATGAAAAGAGGCTTTTCTTTTCTGGTCCAGTCTATTTGGTATTCTGTATACTTCTTGTACCTAGATAGGCATATCCTGTTTTAAGTAGAGAAATTTTGTTCTATGATTTTATTTGAAAATAATTTCTGGCCAGGCTTCTCTGTGATGATGCAAGCCTTTAATTCCAACACTTGGGAGGCAGAGGCAATTGTACCTCTGAGTTCCAGGCCAGCTTGTTCTATATAGTGAGTTCTAGGACAGCCAGGGTTACATAGAGCAACCCTGTCTCAGAAAAAAAAAAAGAAGAAAGAAAGAAAGAGAGAGAGAGAGAGAGAGAGAGAGAGAGAGAGAGAGAGGAAGAAAGAAAGAAAGAAAGAAAGAAAGAAAGAAAGAAAGAAAGAAAGAAAGAAAGAAAGAAAGAGAAAGAAAGAGAGAGAGAGAGAGAGAGAGAAAGAAAGAAAGAAAGAAAGAAAGAAAGAAAGAAAGAAAGAAAGAAAGAAAGAAAGAAAGAAAGAGAGAAAGAAAGAAAAAATATTTTTTGAGCTTTTGAGCTGGGATTTTTAGTTTTGGTCTTTTCATCATGTCCTGGATTTCCTGAATGTTTTTTTGTCAGGAGATTTTTAGATTTAGCATTTTTTTCTTTGACAAATGTATTCATTTCTTCTATTATATCTTCAATGCCTGAGTTTCTTTCTTCCATCTGTTGTATTTTGTTTATGAAGCTTTCCTCAGTAGTTTCTGTTTGAATTCCTAAATTTTCCATCTCCAGATCTCCCTTGGTTTATGCTTTTTTTATTGATTCTATTTCCAGTTTAAGTCTTGACTCTTTAAATCCATCATCTTCATATAATAGTTGGGTTTTTGTTTTGTTTTGGTTTGGTTTGGTTTTTGGTTTTTCGAGACAGGGTTTCTCTATGTAGCTTTGTGCCTTTCCTGGAACTCACTTGGTAGTCCAGGCTGGCCTAGAACTCACACAGATCGGCCTGTCTCCCAAGTGCTGGGATTAAAGGCGTGAGCCACCACTGCCTGGCTAGTAGTTGGTTTTAAGGTCTATTTCTTCTTCTTCTTCTTCTTCTTCTTCTTCTTCTTCTTCTTCTTCTTCTTCTTCTTCTTCTTCTTCTTCTTCTTCTTCTTCTTCTTCTACCTTGGAATATTCAGGGCCTGCTGTGGTAATATTGCTGGACTGTTATTGGTTGTGTTTTTATGCTGGCATCTATGCATTTGGGATTGGGTTGATTATAGTCTAGGTGGTGATTTCTGGATTTGTCTTTGTTGGGTGGTGTGGTGATAATTTGTATATGCTCTCACAAATAAAGCTTGTCTGAAGATCAGAGGGCAGAGCCAGCCACAAAGTTAGCTATAGAGACTGGGTAGTGATGGCACACACCTTTAATCCTAGCACTCAGGAAGCAGAGACAGACAGATCTCTGTGAGTTCAAGGCCACCCTGGACTATATAAGATTAATCCAAACTAAAAGAGAAATAGAGCCAGGCAGTGATGGCTCACACCTTTAATTCCCAGTACCTAGGAGTCACACACCTTTAATCCCAGCACTAGGAAAGTTGAGACAGGAAGTGATATGGCTGGGCAGAGAAAGGAATATAAGGTGGGTCGAGACAGAATCTGGAAGCATTCAGTCTGATCATTCTTGGAGACAGGATCTCCCCCTTAAGCCTGAGGACTTAGGGTCATTCAGTCTGAGGATTCATGGAAACAAGATCTTCCCATTTTGGCTGAGGTGTTGGTGAGATGAGAAGTGGCTGTGGCTTGTTTCCTCTGATATTTCAGCATTTACCCTGATATCTACTCTAGGTTTTTATTCTAAGACCAGTTAAGACCTTTTCCCATTTTGTAGGCTGTCACTTTGCCTTGTTGACCATATCCTTTGCTCTACAAAAGCTTCTCAGTTTCAAGAGGTCCCATTGATTGATTGTTTCTCTCAGTGTCTGTGCTCCTGGTGTTATATTTAGGAAGTGATCTCTTATGCCAATGCATTCAAGACTCCTTCCTAATTTCTCTTCTAGCAGGTTCAGAGTAGCTGGATTTATGTTGAGATCCTTGATCCACCTGGACTTAAGTTTTGTGCACAGTGATAGATATGGATCTATTTGCAGCCTTCTACATGTTGATATCCAGTTATGCCAGCACCATTTGTTGAAGATGCTTTTTTTTTTTTCCATTGTACACTGCGCCTGCCTGGATTGAGTCTACCAGGTTGATCTCAGTCCTCGGGGGAGGCTTTGCCCTGGTGGAGGTGGGAATGGGGGCTCGGCTGGGGGAAGGGGAGGGGGGCAGGATGGGGGAGAACAAGGGAATCTGTGGCTGATATGTAGAACTGAATTGTATTGTAAAATAAAATAAAAAATAAAATAAAATATAAGACCAGTTAAGATTCATGCAACAGGGTGGGTATTTTGTTCCTTGGTTTCTGTTTCCTCTGGATATTCAGTGTGAAAGCTTTGTGTTGCCAGTTTTCCTGGCCTGCTCAGCTGGTGTATCCAGAGGGAATGCCTGATGGTGTTGGATGCTAGGATACTGGGATGAATTAGGGGAAGGAACTTTCGGAGGACAATGTCTTTGTGATCTCTGGGTGATGAGATCAGAGCAGAAAGGGAGACCACAGCAGATTTCCTGCTACAGAGCTGGGGATGAGATGGTTGAGGGAATGGGATTTCAGGAGCAATAGGAGAGGTGTGGGTCTACCTTCAGCCTACTCATTGTCCTAGGAGGAGTGGCCTTTGGATTAGTGGGGGAGTGCCTGCTAAGGCTGCAATCTGTAATAGAGCAACAGTGTGAGGAAGAAGACTAGAAGGGGAAGATCTGTAGGATCCCCAGGGGAGGTTGCTATTGGCATTCTGCTCTAGAGCTGGGAATGAGACTGGGGGGTTGGGTCTGGGGAAACAGAATGCGTCGTTACTTTCTAAGAGTGTGATAGTCTTAAACAGTACTTTGTAAAAGGAAAAGAAATGGATATTTTACAAATATTTTCTTAACCAGGAAATTGAGAAATAAGTCAGTGAAGTCAGGCCCAATTCAGGTAAGAAAGTACAACGGGTCAGCTCTGCTAGAATCTTCTCGGCATCATGGTTAGAGAGATGTCTCAGTGAGAGATGGCATTACTGCTCATCAATTGCTGGCATTGGCTCCCCTGTATCCACATAAATTATTGGTTATGGTCATGTGCATGTATGTGTAAACCAGCCCTGTGGGGAGGAAGGGGGATTGGACACAGGAGGATTGCTGGAGCTTTCTTGTCACCAGCCTAGTTCCGGGTTATATAGAGAGTGATGGATTACAACTCTTCCTATTACCTCACTGATTGCCCACAGATACACACGCACATGTACATGTATGTATACACACACACACTGGCATACACATGTTTGCATAATCTTTCTGCATTACCCTTTCAGAACTATGGCTAAGAAATGCTAAAAAACAGTAGCGTGTTATCTCAGTATACAGGAATCACCGCCTGCTTCTTCAGATCTCTCATTGTTGGCATATCTTGAATCTTTTCTAGGGCCTTGCCAGTTTAGATTATGAATACCAGAATCGCTGCTCTCATTTCATTTTTTTAAAGTTATTTCTATCTGCATTTATATTTTCATTTGTTGCCCGTTTATGAAATATTGCTTTTGCTAAGTTGTGGCTGGGATCTTACCTGAACAGAGGGGGCAATGGATTAAATCTGTAACTCAACAGATAACTCACCCAAGATGGGGAGACACTATATGTTTCTTTCCTCTGCATTTATCAGTGTGTTTCTGCTGGGTTAACCCACCTCAGCACCAGCTTCCAGTTTAGCAATGGCAAAGCATGGTTAAATAAAATTAAGTATTTTAATGTAAGACTAATATTTATCATGCTTCATAGAGTCAGTTGTTAGTGAAAATGAAAGAAATGCAAGGGTGTGAAGCAATGAGCACTTCCCACCTGCTGATCCATTGCTAATGCTTATGTATAGTCACCATTGTCTGTTCGTTTTGATTTTTTTAAAAACTATCTCTTGTCTGTAAGTCCAATGATAATAAAAGTAACATGTACACTTCAAACTTTTATAAAGAAAAAGACATTTATTAACTTTTATATTTAAAGAGTTCAGACATCAGTGGGCTTTGAGCACATTTGTGATTGAATCTTATTGTCTATAATTTAATCAAGTCCTTTTTTATTCAGTGAAAAGATTTATTCATTATCAACTTTTTACAGTGGTTCTAGCATTCAAATTCATTTACTATGAAAAGTGAACATCTTGGTCTAAGGGAGAAGTTACTCTTTTCCTTATTAAAAATCTGCACTTCATGCAACTTGAACAGTGTTATTTCATATACACACTTGTCTGTGGGTAAACCTGGATTGTTCCCCTGTCTGCAGAGAGAAGTAAGCACTAGATGAGGCCTCATGGAGAGCCTGTCATGGTAGAATCATTCCTCAAGGTGCTTGACCCAGCGTGATGAGCAGGCAATGATCCTCTTCATAGTTAACCAAACTTTATTAACATTTCAACAGATTGCTTCTTAAACACAAATCCTTTCTGTTCTATTTAAAAATGGCCTACAATATTCAGAGAAAAGAATTTGTCTTTTGAATCTATTTAAAGTACATTTTAATTAAAATTTGATTAAATCACCCCTGTCCTTCCTCCAGTCCCCTCAAGTCCCCTCCTTCAACACCTCCATGCCCCTCATATTAAAAAAAAAGAATTTCTAAACTCGTGTGGCAATTAAAGCATGCTTCCCAATAGTACCTACTTTTTATTAAATTTAACTTGAATATTAAATTTAACTCTGAAATGTAAAAAAATTACAGATTAGGAATTCAGAGGGAGGAAAGCATGAGTCTCAGCAATCGATTTATTTTACAAGGTTTGTCTTGTCTTTTAGAAGAGGCCATATTATGGTTTGAGTTGTATCTCCTTGATTCTCCCTTTGTGTGTTAAAATCCCATTCTCCAGTGCACAGTCCAATTAAGAGATGATCAAGTAAAAATAATTTCAGTAAAGAGCTCTAATATAATTTGGCTAGTAACCTTTCAAGAAGAGTCTTTGTGGTTAAAACTAGAGGAAGTCATGACTATTGTTGTGCCCAGATTGTGACCCCCAGAGAGACCACCAAAGACGAGCATGCCGGAATGCAAAAGCAAGGTTTAATTCTGGATATCCAAAAGCAATACAAGCCTAGGCAGGGACTTCATCCAATACATCCAACGCAGTGGAGGCTGGAGGAAGTGCCCACCTGTCTGCAAGCTCAGTTTTTAAAGGGAAAAGTCACATGGTTACATCATTTAGGAGTGCTAGTATGGATACATTTCTGATTGGCTCGCTTCTAGGGACTTCTAGAAATTACTTCTAAGGGAGTGGTTGCCCGCCATCATTTCTCATTGGCTGCCCTCAGGTGGGGGCATTTCTGTGCTTAGTTACCCTGGAAACCAGGGAGAGGACATTCCATAGTCTGGAAGGCATTACCTTGTGACTATCTTGTGACTCTGTACTTTTACACTTCCTGGTTTCTGGAATCTGAACTGACTGGTTTCAGTAACTAATGGCCTATTCCCAAAAGGAGAAATCTTAGGCCTTAATTTTAGGGCGAAAGCATTTTGGTCTTATTTCTAAGATGGCTCATTTAGGTCTCACACTATGTGAGAAGTTAGCAAGCCATCACAACACCAGCAGAAATGGTGCAGAGGAAGTCTACCCTGATCACACTTTATCTTTTACCTGACAAACTGTAGAACATGAGCAAAATTATATTTTGTAGATGGCTGAGCCTAATCTCTGGTATTTTTTATGGATAGCCTTTCAAACAAATGCAGGTTTTTATCCTTTTTTACATTATGAAATATCTGAACATTGAGACAATTCATTTCTGATTTTATTTGATTAATTTAGAATTTTATTAGGACATTTTTATATATGCATACCATTATACTTTTCGCACGTTCACCCCCATTACTCTCTTGCCTCACTCTTCCTCCTTGAAGCTCTCTTTGCCCTGGGTAACCACTTTCTATTTTTATGTCATTTCTATTTTCTTATCACCACATCAAGAGAAAAAATGCGGCATTTTTCTTTCTTTTTGTATTTTGCCTAACATGACGATTTCTAGTGTCATCTATTTCCTCCAAGTAACATAAATCTGTTCTTTATGTCTGATTAAAACTCCAATGTGTATAGACTACATATGCTATCCCTTTGTCTGTTGTTAGGTATTTCATTTTTAACATGTCCCTAGCAAGTACATTTTATTTCTGCTCTAGAACTTCTCCTGTAAGATAGTATGTTTTTCTGACTTTTATTATTTTTTTAAATGTTCATATAATAAACATTGATCATATTCTGTCCTCTCCCCCAGCTTCTCTCAGATGGTCCCCAACTCCCACCCACACTCAATGTTATGATCTTTTTACCCCACAAAAATAAACAAAGTGAAAATAAAAACAAACATCCAAAAAGACAAAAAATACCAAAATAAAACAAAAAGTACACAAGAAATGTGTAGTCCATTTTGTGTTGGCCAACTTAGCCCTGGATGTGAGGGTGCCCTGGAATGTGGTTGATACACCCAGTGACATTCCACTGTAGAAAAAGGAGTTTGCCTCTGCCAGCAGGTATCAATTGCAAATATTCACTAAGTTAGGAGTCGGGGTCTGTGTCCCTTCTCCTCCTCTTTCTCCTTCTCTGTAAAGGAGTTCTTTGTCTGGTTTGAATTTAGGCAGGTCCTAAGCATGGTACCACATTCTTTATGAGTTTGGATGTTTATCAGCTCTGTTGTACCTGGAAAACATTATCTCTTTGAAGTTATTCACTACATCTAGTTCTTAAAAACCTTCCTCTTCGACATGGATCTCTGAGCATTTAGGGTGAGGGGTTTGATAAAAGACATCTCTTTGAGAGCTGAGCGCTCCAGAATCTCTTACTCCTTTCACATTGCCCAGTTAGTACAGTGATATGTCATTAGGAGTCATTTTATTGTTATGTTCAGTAAACAGAATGATAGGAGTAGGTTTTCTCCTAAAGCACATGAACTATCTAGTTCTAGGTTTTTGATGACTTTATCAGTGACAGGCATAGATTCCATTTCATTGAGTGGGTCTGAAATCCAATCAATGAGTTGTGGGTTATCTCCATAACATTTGTAGCACTGTTGCACCAGTAAATCTTGAAGGAAGGTTGTTATTTTAGCCTACAGTGTTCATGGCTGGGTCATATGAATGATTACTGTTTTCTGGCAGGAACTTGCACAATACCTTCCAGAACCATGGATGTTAGTCAGTATATATGAAGCGTTGGGTTGGGCACCATATCAATTTCTTCACATTCAATGACATAAATAAATGGTGTATTATTCAACAGTGCCTTACCAAAAGACTGAAAAATTAGCAATAGCTTTGGCAATAACCTGTGATGTTTGAGGTACTGTATTGAATTCCTTTGGCCAATGAGGAATTATCAAAATATAATGCCAAGTATTAGAGATTTTATTTGGTGGCATAAAGTGTGTAATTGGGACATTTTGTCCCAATTTTGTCCTCCATTACATAGTGACTCTATTTACATTTTATATATATATATACCCTATGGTAAAAGGTTTCCATGTGGCTTTTCAAAAGGTCTTTAGTGTTAATTATACTTCCCACATTCTCTTCTTTACTCTGCCCTTCCATCCCCCTCCTCATGTAATACTTCTATTCTACTTTCTCCTCCATCTCTTTATAACACAATATTCCATTTTTCCTCCTTGGAAGATCCCTTCCCCCTTCCTGGTCCCTTACTAGCTATCTAACCTCTGTGGCTGTTCTAATTGAAATGCACACATCTAAAGATTAAAACCTAACATCCACATATAAAAGAAAGTAGGATAAGACTTTCTGAGCAGGACATAAATAGCATAGGCATTGAGATAATCCATTAATAAGTAGAAGCTCATTAAGCGGAAAAAGCTTCTGTACAGCAAAGAAGACCGCCTTTTGAGAAAAGCAGAAGCACTCAGACTGGGGGAGAAGCTTTAATATGTATACATCCAGCAGAAGAGTTGTATCAGAATACATGAACAACAATGACGACAAAAAGCCCTAAACAATAAGAAAACAAGTATCCTAATTAAAAATGGGATATAGAAGGAAACAGGATTCTCAAAAACATGGAAAACGAACAGATGAGGAACACTTTTTAAAGAGTTCAACAGCCTTAGCCTTCACGGAAATACAGATGAAGATAACTTTGTGTTGTTGTTTTTATTTAATCCAGTCAAAATGGCCATGGTTGATGTAACAAATGATATCACATGCTGGTGAAGATGTGAGGAAAGGGGAACATTAATTCATTTTAGAAGAGCCAGCTGGTATAGATACTATGGAAGGTGGTGTGGAGTTTCCTTAAAAATCTGAAAATAGATCTACCACAATACCTAGTTATGCTACTCTTGGCTTATACCCAAAGAACATTACACCTTACTACAGAGATGCTTGTTTGTCCATATCCATTGCTGCTCTATGCATAATAGCCCAAAATAGGGAACATTCTAAATTCCAATAAACTGATGAATGGATAGTGAAATGCATGTTTACCACATTGAAATATTATTCAGCTGTTAAGAAAAATAATATCTACAGGTAAATGAATGGAGCTATATATAGTCATTCTGAGTGAGGCAGCCAAGTCCAAGGAAAACAAATTTAGTATATTTTTCTTTGTAGCTGATTATATTTTATTATATTTTTCTCAATTGGGCAAAAACCAAACTTTCTCTTTCAGTCTTAATTCAAGATTTTGTGATTACAATAGTAACTGATTTTACAGAAGAAAATAATTATTTGCCAGTTGTACTGGCTGGTTTTGTGGATCAACATGACACAAGCTAGGGTCATCAGAAACAAAGGAGACCTGGCTGAGGAAATACCTCCATGAGATCCGTGTAAGGCATTTTCTCAATTAGTGATCCATGGGGGAAGGCCCACCCAGCCCATGGTAGGTGGTGCCATCTCTGGGCTGCTGGTCCTGGGTTCTATAAGAAAGCAAGCTGAGCAAGCCATAAGGAGCAAGCTGGTAAGCAGCTCTCCTCCATGAACTTTGCATTAGCATTTGCCTCCAGGATCCTGTCCTTGTGGTGATATTGTGTTCACCAATATATTGTACATGCTAATAAACTTATCTGGGGTCAGAGAACAGAACAGCCACTAGATATAGAGGCCAGAAAATGGTGGCACACACACCTTTAATCTTAGCATTCCAAAGGCAGAGATCCATCCAGATCTCTGTGAGTTCAAAGCCACACTGGACACAGCCAGGCATAGTGACACATGCCTTTAATCCCAGGAAGTGATGGCAGGAAGCAGAAAAGTTTATAAGGCATGAGGACCAGGAACTAAAGCCTGGTTAAGCTTTTAGGCTTTTGAGCAGTGGTTCAGCTGAGATCTGTAGATTTAACCAACTGTCTTATTAAAATAAGAAACAAAGAACCAATGTAAAAGAGAAAGCCAAGAGGTCAGAGCTAAAATCTTACCTCCTGCAGTGCTCCTAGCTTCCCAAAAAAGAGCTACTTCCTGTGTGTCTGTCTTTAAATAGTCTTTCTGTTCTGCCTTCTCATTGGTTGCAAACCTAAACACATGACTGCCTCATCACTGCCTGTAAGTACAGCCCTCCAGGTCTTAAAGGCATATGTCTCCAATGCTGGCTGTATCCCTGAACACACAGAGATCTACCTAGATCTTCTACCAAGTGCTGGGATTAAAGGTGTGCGCCACCACCACCATGCTCTTGCTATGGCTCTAATAGCTCTGACCCCCGGGCAACTTTAATTATTAACATACAATGAAAATCACATTTCAGTACAAATAAAATACCACCATAGAGATCCATTTGGATGAGGACACAGAGGCTTCCAGTTTGAGGAAATGAGATCAGCTGAGGAATTGGCAACGTGAGGTTAGTTGTGGCTTGTGTTCTGTCTCTCTGATTTTCCAGAGTTCACCCTAATACCTGGCTTTGGGTTTGTTTTTATTAATAAGGCCTTCTACCAATTCATGCTACATGTCCTGTTGAGTTCTTGTCCTTATTTCTTTCAATAATGAATATCTATAAGGAAATGTAAGCCAGATAAACCCTTTCCTGCCAGCTTGTCTTTTAGTTCATGGTGTTTCATAGCAGCACTAGAAACCCTAACTAAGACACAGGTGTTTGAGGTATGTTGCCTGTCCTAAATGAGAGTGATCTAGTTCTTATCTCATTACATAACACAGTAAAGAAGAGTATGAAGTTTTATATAATTTTAGGCCAAACAACTTTCAACCTCTAAAAAACTCTGAGGATCATATAAACAAGCCAGAGCCCATATCACAATAATTCATTCCAGTACTTTTTGTTATTTATTAGTATCATCTCATCTTTTCCACTTGTGTCTTCAGGACATTCCTGTCTTTTTTTTTTTTCATCCCTTCACAAACCCAGTTTATAGGACATAAATGAAACCACTCTTTATTCAGGTGCACTGAGAGTTGGAACTTGAGTGTGTAAATTTCACTATCTGTATCTAAAGAACTGATGTATGATCCTTTTAAATAAAATAACTGTCAGAGAACATTGGTTTGAAACATTCTTTATTCCCTCTGTTCCCATTCCATTTCTTTGTTAGAACAAAAGCAAAGGAAGTATAAGTCAAAGATTTTAACTAAATTTTGTCCCCAAAGGATTTGAGTGAGCAATACTCTCCCGTAAAAGGATGTTATAAAACCATGACTGGTTCAAAAAGCTAAACAAGATCCAGTTTCATATAAGATTCCTGTTATATGTTATTTGATTCTATATTATTTGATTCTATAAAATATGATCAATGTTTACTTTGGATTTCTCTTGTGCTTGTGAAATATGATATTTTTAACTACTGTGTTTCCAAATCAATTACCAAAATCACTGAAAACATTGCAGCACCTTAAGCTCCTCAGAATATATTAGATAAACACTAAATAAACAAGTTAAGACGCTGGATCTTTTTGTAAACTTTATACTAATTTGGGAAGTATCTTTTGTTTCTTATTTTAGAAGAAAATACACACACACACACACACACACACACACACACACACACACACACACACACACCTCATGCTTCTCATGAGATATGTATATCAGGTCAGAGAAAGCAATACTTCAGGATTTTGAGGTGTTTATATTTGATATTTTAAAAGTTCTAGCTAGGAATTTGAAGCAGGAAAGCTAGGATCTCCTACTGTAAGAATGGATGTATCTGTTTTCTCTGTATCCTTAGCAATTACTGCCTCATGGATTTTAATGATCTGTTGTCATTTACATGTGTGATAAATCTCTCTCTGTAAGTTGAGAGTTGATACCTGTATTGTTGTGTAATATTAACATTCTGCTTCATATATTTTTGTTTTTTTAAGCATATTGCATCGAACATAAAGATAGCTGCTGTGGCCTCATATTATTCACAATGAGCATAGCATGTCTTTCTCTATATCTTTAAATTTTTTTGTCATTTCAAAGATTATAATTTTTTTATTTTATAATTTAATTTAATTTTACATATCAGCCACGGATTCCCTTGTCCTCTCCCCTCCTCCCCCCTCCCCCCCCCAGCCCACCCCCCATTCCCATCTCCTCCAGGGCAAAGACTCCCCTGGGGATTGAGTTCAACCTGATAGATTCAGTTCAGGCAGGTCCAGTCCCCTCCTCCCAGGCTGAGCTAAGTGTCCTTGCATAAGCCCCAGGTGCCCCAAACACAAGGGCACCCACATATATAAAAGAAACATTATTAAAACTTAAACCACATATAAAACCCCACACATTAATAATGGGAGACTTCAACACCCCCACTTTCACCACTGGAAGAAATCTATATCTTTAATTTTAAACCACTGGCATATTTATATTTAAATAAGGATTTTAAAAATTAAATTATTATTTTATAAGAGCTCAGTACATGAGAATTATAACTGCAGTGTTTCTGCTCACTTCCTCCAACTATTCCTATGCCTCCCAACTCCCTCTCAAGTCGTGACCTCTTCTATAATTGTTATTGTTATGCACACATGCACACATAGTATGCTTTTTATGAATCTGGATGCACTGGAGTTTAATGAATATATATTTAGGATTGTAATGCCTTCTTGGTTAATTGTTCTATTAATTAGAATGAAGTGTCTTTCTTTATCTGTTCTAATTAATTTTGGTTTGAAACAAATCCCTTTTTCAGATGTTATGATAGTGGAACCTGGTTGTTTTATGGTCCCAGTTGCTTAGACTATGTTTTTTTCCCATCCTTTCATGATAAAGTGTTTCCTATCCTTGAAAGTAAGATGACTTTCATTTAGGGAACAAAAAATATGAATTTTATTTCTAAATCTATTCAAGTAACTTGCATCTTTTGATTATTTAGCTGAAGCCATTAGTATTAAAATTACTATT
The DNA here is from genome assembly GCF_049852395.1 of Peromyscus maniculatus bairdii. Lineage (NCBI taxonomy): Eukaryota > Metazoa > Chordata > Mammalia > Rodentia > Cricetidae > Peromyscus > Peromyscus maniculatus. Next base: position 51,274,702 of record NC_134853.1, on the reverse strand, counting down.
GAAAGATAAGAATTGATTGCTATAATTTTTATTATGCTTGTAGTCACAATTTGTGTTTTAGTATTATAGCTTCATTTATTTTCTTTCTGTGGCCTATTTGATATTCTTAGATTAGATATAAAAAATTCCTCTCTTTAGTCTGAAGTATTACTTCCAAAGTTCTCTGTAATCTGATTTCCTAGAAATGATTATTTAGCTTGTTTACATGATGGAAAGGTTTTCTCTCTACAACTATGGTAGATAGCTTTGCTGGGGAAAAGTAATCTTGATTGGGTCTGTGGTGTTTTAGGTCTTGGAAAACAGTGCTTCAGGCTCTTCTGGTTTGTAAAGTTTCTGTGTGAAGTTACCTGTTATTTGTGACTGTGGTTTTTCTTTCACAACTTAAAAACCCCTTATTTGATCTGTATTTTGTTTTTTAGCTATAATATGATGTGTCTATTTGGTGTTCTGTGTCCTGTTCATAACTGTATGGCAATTTGTGGAGGTTTTCTTCTATGGTCCTGTTAAAGATCTGTTCTGTACCATAGACATGATATTCTTTTCTTCCTTTTTCTATGATGATAATTTAGATTTGGTCTTTTCATGGTGTCCAAAAGTTCCTACATATTCCTTTCATGTGTTTTTGTTTGTTTGCTTTTTTTAATTTATCACTTTCTCTCATTGACTAATTTAATTTCTCTAATTTATTTCAAGTTCTAATATTCTGTCATGATCAGGTCTTTTAATTTTTCAATTTGTCTTCATTTTAGCTTGATTTTGTTTGCCATTCCTTTTCATTAAAATCTTGGATTGTCTTTGGAATTCTGTTCAGCCATTTGTTTGTGTTTTCTTGCACTTAAATTAGTTAATCCTCTTTAATTCTTCCAGATGTTTGCATGTGTCTTCTTTGAATTTTTTTATTACAATTGTTCTTTTAAATTCTAAGTTATAAATAAGTTTCATCTATGTAACTGTGTTGGTTTGGATGAGAATGGTCCCCATAAGTTCAAATATTTGAGTATTTGGTACCCTGTTGGTGATACTGTTTGGGAAGGTGTGGCCTTATTGAAGGAGATGTTTCACTGAGTCTGGACTTGAGTTTAAAAAAGCATCCCACAATTCCCAGTGAACTATCTCTACTTCCTGTTTGCACTTAGAAATGTGACCTCTCAGCTGTTTCTGCCACCATACCTTTGCTCCGCTATTATGGACTCTAACCCACTGGAAACATAAGCCCAATTAAATTCTTTTTTTTTAATGGATTTCCTTGGGTCAAGGTGTTGTATCACAACAATAGAAAAGAAACTAATACAGTAATTACATTGGAGAGCATTTCCACAGGACCAGTACCCTTGGGGAAGGAACATATTGTCTTGGTCTTTCATAATGTTTATTGTTTTGTGACAGAACATGGGTATGTGAGTTTATTTCTTTGGTTTTGTTTCTGATGTGAGATTCTAGCCTACTTCTGTTGAATCAAAGTTTGCTTCAGTTTTTTTTGTTTGTTTGTTTGTTTGTTTCTTTGTTTGTTTGCTTTTACTATCTGAACTTTGTTGATTTCCTGTCAAGTCAGTCTTCCAGAAGCCAATTTGATTATTGATTAGAGAAAAAGAGGTGATTCCCACTCACTGGTTACGAATGTGATGTGTGGTTCTTAAGTTTTGTGTGCGATTTCTTTGGTAAAATATCCAAGACCTCTGATACAGGTTCCAGTTGGGCTTGAGACTGGAGAAACAGCATGGAGTAAAGAATCAGGAAGAACCTCTGGAAAAAATACTCAAATGTTGCACTCAGATATGCCAGGATCAGAAGGGCAGCCTATGTCCAGGGACCTGGGTTAGATTCAACAAGGAAGTGCTCAAATTTGGATCCTAGCTGGGCCTGAGATAAGAGAGATCAATGATGCAGATTTAATTTATGCCTGGAAGGATGCATGGATGGGCAGCATAAATTAACAGTTCACAAATGTAGCACCTAGCTAGGCCTGGCCCTGGAGAGGGAAGATTTTGGAGGAAGGAACAGAGTGAAACTCACCAAAAGAGCCTACAGATTCAGCTTTGATCTGAATCTAAATAGGTGACCTGGATGGATAGCACAGGGAAGGTCCTGCGTCATACTAGTCATAGACTGTAAATGCAGCCCCTGCTCAGATATCTGCCTGCAGATTCTAAGTGGAGAGGGCAAACTTAGGAAATGTTAAGGTACTTTCTGCATCCTTTAACTTCTTTCATTTCTCTCTGTAATTGATTTTTTTATACTTTGGAAGTAATGCACTTAGATGCCTTTGTTGTTGTTTATTTTACTTGGGTGTTCTCTGGACTTAGACCTTTGTTTTTTTTTTTCATTCATTTAGTAAATTATATTAAATTGTTTATCTTATATATTTCTTAATTTACCTCATATTCCAATTAATGATATGTTACTCCTGAAACTGCTCCCTAGTTCTTGAAATTCTGGTTTTTTTTTTTTGTTTTGTTTTGTTTTGTTTTTTACTTTTTTTCTTTGTGCTTCAATTTAGGAAAATTTTCTTTGTGTGTTCATGTGTATATGTGCTGGTTATTTGAGGATGTTCTACCTCTTAGTCCTGAAATTTCCTTTCTTGTTGGCTCAGCCTCCTAAGTACCATAATTGCAGTAAGCACCATGACACTAACTCCTCAATTTCAGAAATTACTTTTTCTTTTTGAGATGAGATCTCATATTGCCCAGAATGGCTGTGAACTTGCTTTGTATCTGTGATGATTAATCTTGTCTATTTGGTGGGACTTAGAATCACCATGGGAACTAGCCTCTGTTCAGGTCATATTTCTAGACTAGGTTCATAGAGATGAGAAGACCCAGCACAAATGTAAATAGCATGATTCTGTGGACTAAGCCTAAGATTATGTGAATGGGGAAAGTGCATTGAGCACTGGCATGCATCTCTATTTCCTAACTGAATTTGCAGGGTCAGCAATTGCCTCAAGCTCCTGATACCCTGGATTCATCTCTGTCAGGAACTGTAACTAGGAACTGGGAACAAACATAAACACTTTCTTCAAAAAAAGAGTTACATTTATTAATCTATTTATTTGCTTGCTTATTTATTTATTTTGTATTAATGTATTTTTCTCCATTTTTATGCACGTGTGTCCAATGCCTGCAGAGATGGAGAGAGGGGGATCAGATCCCCTGAAACTTGTATCTGAAATTAGAGATGGTTGTGGGACGCCATGTTGGTGCTAGGAAGTGAACCAAGGACCTCTACAATGGCAATACGTGCTCTTAGCTGCTGACACACCTCTCCAGTCTCAACTCTTCCTTTCTAAGTTGCTTTTGTCAGACATTTTATTGCAGCAACAAGAAAAGTCATTACTGCAGTAGCTGAGGTTGGCCTCAGATTCCTCATCCATACATCTCTGCTTTCCACTGCTGTGATTTTAACTATGACCCTGAGGTCAGGCTCTAATTTGAGACTGTCCTAGCATTTTCCAAGTTAACAAAAAAAAAACTGATAATGACTGGCAAACTTGATGCCTTGTCAACTGGACTCTGAGATACACCACTGTAAAGCATAACCTTCCCTTCTTATTTGTCCTCAAGACCTTGTTAATATCACAATGTAAAACATAGTATAACTTTAAAACGCTTCACAGTCTTTAAATTTTCAAACACGTTTAAAGTTTAGTCTCTTTAAAGTATCCAATGTCAGCTTCAAAGTTTGAAGCCTCTGTAAAATGAAAAATAAGTCACATACTTATTATTCCAAGAGGGATAAATCAGGACACAGATATGATGAAATCAAAACAAAACTCAAGCAGTATAAATTAAACTCTGCAACAAAATGTCTGGCATATTGGATTCATGGTGTTTTAGACTTCAAGGGGCTCAGGCAGCTCTATTTCTCTTGTTTTGTGATCTACAACATACATAGCCTACTTTCTATCGCAGGCTTCCTTGATTCTACACCTGCTATCCTCCTTGGGTAATCGCCCCACCCTCCTGGCATCTTCAGTCTACTGAGTCTTCACTGCAACTAAGGCTGCACTTGCACCAGGGGCCTCTCCTGACCTTTCATGTTGCCAGGCCTCAGCTTCTATCCACACCCTGTTCAGCCATATGGCTTTCTTGCAGTTAAATCCGCTGCCATCTGGGAGACTACTACACATAATCAAGATTGGCTACTAGATTGATGTAAAACAGTCTCAGTCTCAATCTGAACTACAGGGTCTGTGTGCTGACCCTCAGGAAACCGTTTGTCTCTTCCTAATTATAGATCTAAAACAACATTATGTTGTGGCTTTAAATTTGCAAATAATTTCCACAATTCTTCCAAAATCTATATGGCCAAGTTTCCCATAGCAGTAGTCACTTTGGTGTGAACCTTTGTCCCAGTTTGCTTTCTATTGCTGCAAGAAGGACAATTATCAAAGCAACGTGGGAAGAAAGCATTTATTTCATTTTTCATTTTGCAGTTCATTTTGAAGGGAAGTCAGGATAGGGACTCAGGGAAGGGAAATATAGGCTGGAACTGAAGGAGAGGTCTTGGAGGAATGATGTCTGCTTGCTTGTTCTCCATGTCCTACTCAACCTGCTTTCTTATATTATCCATGGATGGAACCACCCGCATTGGACCAGGCCCTACCACGCCAATCATTAATTAAGAAAATGAGGACAGGCACAACTTTATTTTTAGTCCAAGGTCTACACTATATAAAGCATTAGAAGACATTTAGTTAAAGCATTACTATATGCCCACCAAGTAGTCTCAGAAGCTTGGTAATGGTGCTATTGTCAAATGAGTTAACTTGCAAGGCAGTGTAATAGGCATCAGAATAAGGGGAAGTGCCTAGGTTAAAGGTTTTGGATATTAGATACATTCCGGCCCCTTGTAAGTGTTCTAACTTTAATTTAGGCTGCCCCTAGTGACAATGAATTTTGCCAGTGGATCAGATAACACTGGTTAGTTCTATCTCTATGAAGTACTGTGGCTAGGAGCATAGGGGCAGAGGGAAAGATTCTTCTGGATGAAGATAATGGTTTGTGTAATGTATGAAGGAGTGAGTACTACTGTGAGAAGGTTAGTACTTGGGATTCACTATGGTATTAAACAAAACAAAACAAAGGGAACTGGGAACTAGTAGAGAGAGTGGAGGATATAAGGTTCTAGAAATCATTGAAGTATCATATACATAAAGAGCCAACAAGAGTTTGTGGTGAATCGGGTATTTATGAGAGGTAAACAGTAGAACTTCTATCTAGTCTGAAAGGATGAGATTGTCATACAGTAAGATGGAAGGGTGACCAAGTAGAGTAGATTTAGTACATAAGGAATTCAAATTTTCTTTCATCTCTAAGCAAAGTCAGTAATTGACTCATTTTTTTCTTTTTCTTTCTTTTTTTTTAGTTTTTCAAGAAAGGATTTCTCTTTGTAGTTAGTTTTGGAGCTCACTTTGTACACCAGGCTGGCCTTGAACTCACAGAGATCTGCCTGCCTCTGTCTCCAAGAGTTCTGGGATTAAAGGCATACATACCACTGCCCATCTTGACATTTATTGATGTATTCTTATTGATCTTAAAAATGATTTGAGCTATGTCTGTGGGAAAGATAAATGGAAAGACCAAGTATGACTTATCTTGATACCTGAGATTAGATAGCATTCAGGAATGATCTGATCTGGAGATATAAAAGTTATTACTGTGCAAATATTGATTTAACAAAAGAAACTATAAATGTTAGGTACTAGTTTGGGGATACTTGAGCCTTGCAATCTTAAGGATAGGCAGAATAGGAGTGACTAGTGAAGAAAAAAACAGTAATAAAATATGGTTTCTTGAAGGAAAGTTTATGCTGGAGGTAAGAAACAAATATACCACATGCTTCATACAAATCAAGTAAATGAAAAATGATTAATGATCACTGGGTTTAGCAAAGTAGAGAAGAGTTTTTATTAAGCAGCAAAGGTAAATGCAAGATTATAACAGATTTACTAGAATTAGGAACAAAAAGGGTGAAGGATGTGAAAATGCAAAATAGTGCTGATTTGACTGCAATTTGCAGTACAGGAATAAATCAGCAAACAGGACAGGCATGTTGGACTACTGCAAATGGGAAATCTCTTTGTATTTTGATGATAATATAGAAAATTTTAAAAAAAATGAGTGACATTAGCAATGAGATCAATGAAAGGTGAGGGAAATCCCTCTTTAACTCTAGAATTGGTCTTCACAAAAGTAATGTTCACTTAGGAAAACATGCAACAAGTCAGAATATGCTAGCATGCTGCTGTGTTGACTTCTCCATGTGTATTTTTCATCCAGCATTGTGGCTGTTTCCTCTAAACTGAAACATTGACCTGTGGACAGACTAGGAGATTCATCAAACTCTGGAAGTAAATGAGATTTATAAGGCTCTGAGAGCCTGATGAGCTTTACAAGATGTGAGCAGCCCTGTCCAAGATCATAAAAGCAGCAAACAATAGCTGTAGAGAGAGATGGACTAAACAAACTGCCTGCAGCTGGTACAGGAAGTTTGAGAAATACCACTTGGGTGAGTCATCAGCCATGTAGGAGTGATGCAGCTGCCTTTGAGTCACTCATGCTCTTATAAGTAACCACACTGGACATAGTCATTCACCAAGCTACATTGGGTGGAATTAAGTCTTTGGTCTCTCATCAGTACCCTGTCTAGAGTGAGTTCATGTCTCCATAGGAAAAGCTACATGGTACAGTTAGTACCCAAACTCCAACCTAGAGAACCAAAGATTAATTGGAAGTTGTAGTTGAATGTCACCTACATGAGTGACGAGACGTTGCAACTGAAGATGTCTGAGTACAGAGCTTCCGGTGAAGGCAATCCTAAAATGTAACGATGCAGTGACGGTGCATGCTCCCATCAATAGGTGCTAAGATATGGAGTCAAGGCCGATGTATCTGAAATTGTAGTGTTTTTGAGAGGAATTACAGGGTTGGCCATCTTTCTCTATGTAGTGGTAGTCGAGAGGCATATATTCCTGGAGAATGAGATATGCACCATAGCTGATGGCTTGAAAGTATGTATTACTAGCACTGAAAGTTACATGTTTAGGAACAGATCTTAAGCAGGCTATAGAATCAATTGCATTGTTTTTGTTGAGGACAATATGACAAGAAATTTAGGCTCAGGCATCTTCCAATAAAGAAAATGTCCACATGTGTGGTGATATATTATATCCCCCAAAATACTGTGCACCCTAATAAACTTATCTTGGTCAGAGAACAGAACAGCCACTAGATAGATATAGAGGCCAGAAAATGGTGTCACACACACCTTTAATCCTAGCATTCTGGAGGCAAAGATCCATCTGGATCTCGGTGAGTTCAAAGCCATACTGAAAACAGCCAGGCATGGTGACACACACCTTTAATCCCAAGAAGTGATGGCAGGGAGCAGAAAAGTTTATAAGGTGTGAGGACCAGAAACTAGAGCCTGGTTAAGCTTTTAGGCTTTTGAGCAGCAGTTCAGCTGAGATTGATTTGGATGAGGACTCAGAGGCTTCCAGTCTGAGGAAACAGGATCAGCTGAGAAACTGGCAAGGTGAGGTGGCTGTGGCTTGTTCTCTTTCTGTGATCATCCAGCTTTCACCCCAATACATGGCTCTGGGTTTGTTTTTATCAATAACACCTTCTAAGATTTGTGCTACACAATTGAGGTGGGGAAAATCAGGAAAAGAATTCCAGTTTCCCTCCACTGTATTGTCCTCTGGTTCAGCAGAACAAGTGAACAAAAGAATAGAATAAAAGTGTTGGTGTACTGTTCCTGAATGTTAGCTGTATTCAAGTGAAAGAGTGTAAAATAGGAATCATGCGAAGACCCTTTCATGGGAACCCAAATCTTAGCATCCTTGGAGCAGATAGCCCATGTAGTGAGGAGATAAAAAACTAATAGAAGTGATAGAAGATATCCCTCAGGTCTGGCCTCTAATATAGAGAAAGCAAGAATTCATGAGTGAGAGTAAGTGTGGTGGTGTAGGGGTCTTTAATAATGACTCAGTACAGAAAACTATGACACCCAAGGAATACTGCATATCTTATCTGATTCTGTTGGGAAAGATGTTTAACTAAGCAATAAAAGAGCCTGTTGCCAGACGGTGGTGGTGTACACCTTTAATCCCAGCACTCAGGAGGCAGAGCTAGGCAGATCTCTGTGAGTTCAAGGCCAGCCTGTGCTACCGTGTGAGTTCTAGGAAAGGTGCAAAGCTACACAGAGAAACTCCATTTTGAAAATCAAAAAAAAAAAAAAAGACTCTGTCACAGATTGGCTCCAGAAGCTATGGGACTTAGGGCAAGAAGTTTGTGAAAGTTGGAAAACTGGATAATAAAACTTCTGATCTCTCTTCGAGGTAAAGGTTGAAAAACTTGAAGGAATATGAGAGAAATTATTCCTAATGGACTGATTCATATGAGAAATTAAGGGCACTTGTTCATCACTGACGAAGGTTGGCCCTTGTGAATACTCTTCTGGTAGACAACAGAGGAGAGCCAGGCATTTTTTAGGGAATGGGCATAAGAGAAGTTACTGGGACTGTGTTCACAGAACTCAAAATAAAGTTGGTTCAGCAGAGTCCATGGGACTGATACAAGTTTTGATGGCTTCTTTGAGCCTCATGGTGGGATGCAATCTATGAGAGGTTAGGGAGGTCTACATAATTTTGAACAGCATGTAAATTATCTTCCTGAATTGCTAAAGTAATCAAGGAGGAACACAAAAGAAACAGAACAGAAACAGAGACAGTGGTCTGCCAAAGTCATTCAAAGGCAAATGGGATAAAATTTGTGTAAATGTGGAGTTCTTAGGGAATATTTTAATGGAAACTCAAATATTAAACTGATAAGCTCAGAGAGTTGTAAGTGATAAAGCTGTTCAACTCCAAAAACTTAAGTTTGTAGTAGGTATAGACCACTATCCAGACTTTGTTGTTGACATATCCTGGAATCCCCCTACACAAACTCACATACATGAGAAAGTATATCATGTGTGGAGATTATCCATACAGCCTGAAGCATTTCAGTTAACAGGTATGGCCAGTAAAAGCCAAACTTTTCTGAACTGGAGAATCGTCTCCAGTACAAGCATGGAAGGCTTGATCACAACCCTGTTCTCCCTGGGACCTGAGTTGGGCTACGCTGTGCCAAGACCATTGGGGTTGGAAAGATGCACAGTTGTGCTGAATGACATTAGCATTCAAAATGAGGAAGCAGAATGGTCCATGGGAAATAACTCTGGATAATTAAATAACCCTAGGAGTAATACCTCCTATCCATGTCAATATGTCAACATAGTTCTTTTGATAAAATAATTGATATGAGTGAGGAGATCCTTTCCCACTGTGTTGGCCCTTGCTAACATGTCTTTTAAAGTATCTTCTTAGCTACAAGAATCATTGGCACTTATTTAGGGTGCCTTCAATGATCCTCTGAAATGTATGTAATGTCAAGCCTTGAGTGTTTTACAGATCTGTAAAAGCTTAAAGGAAAGCTTCCCATGAGAGTGAGAAATACAGCTCCCAGGAGCCATTAGGTTGTTGATGGAATATTCTGGTACCAGGATTGGAAATCTTGCCTGATATTTTATGGCCAGGGTCGCTCCCAGTACCTCACAAACCATACAGATAATGCCTTGACACTGGTTACATGAAAGAGCTAGATCGTAGTACTCTGTTGTAAAATATTTTGTTTGTGTTCTGACAAATAAAGCTTGCTTGGAGATCAGAGGGTGGAACTATCCACTAGTTAACCACAGAGGCCAAACAGTAGTGGCACATACCTTTAATCTCAGCACTCTGTAGGAAGAAGCAAGAAGATCAGGAGTTCAAGGCCACCCTGGGTTACACAAGATTGATCCAGTCTAAAAGAGAACAGAGCTAGGCAGTGGTGGCAATGAGGAGGTGGAGACAAGATCTCCCCTCCATTCAGTGGGAGGATCCCAGAGAGGTAAGAAGTCACTAGTGGCTGCAACTTTGCTTCTCTGGTCTGTCAGGTTATTACCCTGGTATTTGACTCCTGGATTTTATTGATAAGACTAATTAGGATCACATTTCAATACTCTGTTACTAAGGACATGACCTCTTTGGCTATAGCACATGGAAAAACTAAGAAGGGGATGCACTGGAAAGTAGATCCCCCTTGTGTGGTTTTTCTAGTATTGGTATGCAATATACATTCTGCTGGAGAAAAGTTACCACCTACAGCTCTGCTAGTTTATAGATTCTAAATGCTATAGCACCAACATGCCATGTGTGAATAGAGAAATGCTTCTCATAGGTTTGGGCATTTGAATCCTTGGTTTCCAGTTGGTAATACCATTTGGAGACACTTAGGAGGTACAGCCTTGTTAGAAGTATGCTTTGAGAGTATATAAGCTAACCTAGTTCCAGTTTGTGCTCTCTGCTTCATGCTTGCAGTTAAAGATATGATCTCTCAGTTTTCCAATGATTCAGCTTTTAGTCATCCATGCTCTTGTAAGGAATTCCTGAAAGCTCATTGCTTCACCATGCTAGACTTCTTACATGGGACAGTTTCTTTGGTTCGTCATTGGTTTTTAAACTGGAATAAATAGCCAGCTTTCAAATCAACCCCCAGGAAAACTTACATAATCAATTGCAATGGAGAAACAAATGACTCTTACAGTCACAGCAGAGGCACCTGTGTGGTGTCCGTATTGTGTCTGCTGTAGACTCACCAAATAATAACTCACTAATGTGATTACGGAAATTATGAAGACCAGGAAGTGATTATAGACATTTCAATTTATTTTTATCTCTATGTATGTGTGTGGTATACATGTAAGTGTTCATGAGTGTGTAGAGGCCAGAGGCTAATACTGAGTATCTTCTTCATACATCCTCTTATTTTGGTGAAGCAGGGTCTCTCACTTCACATGGTGCTCATTAATATGGTGCTCATTCATTTATCATTGCTTCCTAGTCAGCATGTTCCAGGCGCTTGCCTGGCTCTGCCTGGCTCTGCCTCATCATCACTGGGATCACAAACAAATACTACTGTGCTTGGTTTTATGTATGCATTGGGGATCTGATCTTGGGTTCTCATGGCTTATATATTTAGCTTCAAATTGAGTTCCTTGATGATTTCAGTTGGAAATCCATCCTCAGTAAAACAGACTAGCATAATCTTGTTATCATGGAAGACAGTTACTTGAGTATTCAATGAAATAATGCTAATGATGTACATATAGGTAATTATTATATTATTCGGTATATTACCAGTGATTGTCAGCTCCAGTTACAAGCTAAATGAAACTAAATCATAGCTCCTTTTCAGTGGGCTTATCAAAGGTCATTTTGTTGTTAATTTATTTTTATTTCCACATTTTGCTTCAGATTTTCTATTCAAAATCAGAACTAGGATTCATTATTTCACTACCTCTACTTGTTGCAGATATGCACAATCATTTTAAACTCAATTTATTCCCTCTTTGGAGTGTTTAACTGAAGAACTTTCCTAAAGTGTCTTAGTATTATAAACCAGACTTTGCACTCTCCTATTCACATCTCTTCTGAAATATAATGTGTTCTCTACTATTTCTCCTTTGGTTTTCAAAACTGTTTTTAATTTATCTCATATATGGAAATTCAAATCAAATTTTTATTGTAGTAGAAATGGAAAATAATATCATAGAGTAACAATGAGTGAAAGATCATTTTCCTGACAACCAAATACCTTGAAAACAAGTTTCAATATTTTAGCATCAGCTTGTGAAAGGCTATTTACTTCTGCATACGACCATAAAACAAATACGCTTGACTTAATGAGATAAAACCAACCTGGAAAACAGATAGGACTCATTTGCAGTTCAAACTAAGTTTGATACTGAAAAATGCCTACATTCAGATAGGTTTTGAAGTGTCTAATGGGGTTACAAGTGTTTCAGAGAAAAAAATGTATGTCTACAGCATAACTAACTCACTTTGCACTTGAAGTTTCTCTTATTCATAAGTCAGCGATGTGAAATCATGCAGGATAATCGAGTTTACACCCAAATCTTACAGAATTAATAAGTTTCAAGGGAATTGAATATAAATAGCTTACAATGTGCACTGAAGATCAAATAGATATTATGATCCAAGAGTTGAATGTTTTTACTTGACGAATGTAGAAACTCAGTTTTAAATGTCAGAATTTTAAAAGATGTTCTATGTAATATTTAACATTAAGAGCATTTATTTGTACTAACCACAGAACTGCAAAAAAAAATCTGCCTTAACACATCAAGATCAGAGCTACAATGTACAAATCAAACTGTCTTCTTTGTTGTTTTTGAGAGAATAGTTTATACAGAAGTCAAACTTTCAAACTATAGCCAAATGTTTTCACACATACACACAGATCTATTCATATGTATATTAATTTTTCTAGTTGTCTATTCATATAATGCATTTAAAACACTGGGGTGATTGTTCAAAGTCAAATGAAAGTAGAAAGAAAATTCCAGTGATATGAAAAGTTTGTGACCATCTCTATCACTCAAAAAAATGATTGAACACAGAAATGAAGTAACTTTTCTATTTACGAGGGGAGGAGGTATTAAATGTGGTTCATTTCTCTGGGCATTTTCTTTCTTTAAATCCTTCCTGCTTTGGCTTCAGTTGGGGTGGCAGTGGATAGAATCCTATAAGGAAAAAGGGAAAGGAGGGATAGCTGCTTCTAGAATGAACTATTAATCTGGCCAACACACAGTTAAGTAGCATTCAAGCCTGTAGTACTTTCTAGGAGGCCTTAAGAAACGGCATCAAAGACAAAAGCTGTCTGTTCCGAGATGAATTTAGACAAAGCTAAGGAAGTAGGTATTATCTGCCCAGCACTTTTTCTTTGCTCTTGAATATAAATACTTGGGAGGATTCCAAGACTAGCCCATATTCACCAGTCAAAGAAGACTCCAGAGAGTTAAAAGGTGGCATGTCGCCCAAAGAAATTCACCCTGGAGTACATAGACAGAGCCTACCAACTTACTAAGTCAGGAGTTAGGGTTCTTAGAGAGTCAATTCCACATCTTTTCCATATAGTCTTGGCATATAATTATAACTGAAGTTCACTAGTGCCATAGCTATGCCTTGTTCAGAAGACATCATTTTGGCATACATCTCCTCATCCTCTGACTCTTGTATTTTTTTCACCCTCCTCTCCCACATGTTTTCTGGGCCTTGGTGGGGGTAGTAGTGAAATACCTGACCCATTTATGGCAGAGCACTCTCTTATCTCTGTAGTTCTGCCAGTCTCCACATTGACCACTGCCCACTAAAGTAAGAAACTTCCCTGTGAAAGCTTGCACAACACTGATCTATGGACATAAGCATGAGTGCTTAGAAGGGAGTTTGAAAACATGACTATTTATCAAAAACAGTAGCAGCAGGTCCCTATCTATAGCCTATGATCTCCCCTATGCAGAGCTAAAGACTCTTCATCGGGTTTGCAGAACCAGGTTTGAGTTTTGTCTCATAGAGTTAGCTTCACATCCAGCCAGAACATTTGTATCTATTTTATTCCTCAGAACTGGCTACTTTGGGCTATAGAAGGGTTTTGACAACCAGAAACCAGACAAAGAGCTGATTGGTTGCCTCCAAAGGAGGTTTCTAGTGGGAGATTTGAAAGTCTAGCCTAAGAGTTCTCTGGGGGTTGGAGGAAAAAAAGTCTTTTTCTTAAAGAATAAAAACCTGGAACTCCTCTTCTTAAATGTTTAAGTGAAAAAGACATTAGTCTTCCTCGATGCACTTTTCCCTATTTGCCTATCAGAGAGCTTTCTGATTGCAATCTTTTTTAAGGCTTAAGATTCCTACTTTGTCGATATTATTTGTCTGACATGATGGAAAGCAAAATAAAGGACACAATCCTCATTTTAGAATAGAAGATTCATAAACATAATTAGATGTGAAATTTCCTAGTGCTGTTGAAATATTCTTTTTAATTGAAAGAGTCTAGCTTAATGAATTCATGTTAAAATGAATGACTGAATTTAGAGAAGGACTTGCAGAATGTGGGGAGTTTGACTTTGACTTGAGTTGTAGAAAAGAGGATTAGGAAAAGTATCGTTTGCTGGTAAAAAAAAAAATGGACAAAGATTTGCACGTATAGACACAACTGTTTCTCATTTTCTTCAGTTTCTCTCTGTTGCTTCTTCCTTAGATGTTATGAAGAAGACTCAAAATCTTGACTTAACTATCCTCTATCATGTTATTTATGTTAACAAAGAGCTCTATCTATCTATCTGTCTGTCTGTCTGTCTGTCTATCTATCATCTATCTATCTATCTATCTATCTATCTATCTATCTATCTCTATCTATCTATCTCAATCTCTATCACACACATACACACACACACACACACACACACACACACACACACACACACACATGCACAGTCTTATTTTCTTAGTAGAATTTGCCTAAGTTGATGCTGTTTCATCTACACACTTTCCTTCTTTACATTTTTTTTTACATTCCCCACTAAGAAATTAGCTGTGTGAGATATGAGGACTGGTTTTTCTTCTTTGCTTGCTGCATTGGCAGCAATCTATAAAGTGTTTGAAATGATGGTGGTAGCCAATCACTTATTGAACATATTGACAGATTGCCGTATGTGGCTTTGGCTGTCTTTTCATGGGACTTTAGACTTTGGCTTGTTCTGCTATCACTTCACTAGTGCTTTTTTTCTTGGTTCATATTCTTGCTTCATTTAAATTCTATTGTTTAAAAAAAAAGATAAAATTGCTGACTGCCTCTTGCGATAGAATAGTCTTACATCTCTCTTATAAATTTGGCAAATGGTGACCCTAGACTTTTATATGCACAATATAATTTAACATGTATTATGGATGTTTAAAGAAAACTTCTACAGATTTTCTTTTGTATTCTTTAGTATTTCAAAATAGTCACTGTCTTGATATAACACTGGTAGGAGTTTTCAAATGAATGTGATTACCAGGTGGTTGTGATTAAACTTTTTTTCCTTTTTTTTTAATTAAGAGGTTTTCTATTCATTTTACATATCAGCCACAGATTCCCCCATCCTCCCTCCTCCCACCCCCATTCTTCCAACCCACCCCACCCCCCCATTCCCACCTCCTCCAAGACAAGGTCTCCCACGGGGAGTCAGCAGAGCCCAATAAACTCCTTTGAGGCAGGTCCAAGGCCCTCCCCACTGCACCAAGGCTGCACAAAGTGTCTCACCATAGGCACCAGGCTTCAAAAAGCCAGCTCATGCACCAGGGACAGGTCTGGGTCCACTGCCTGCCCCCTCCCCCAAACAGTTCAAGCCAAACAACTGTCTCACTTATCCAAATTGCCTAGTCCGAAGAATGGATAAAGAAAACTTGGTACATATACATAATGGAGTCCTATTCAGCAGAGAAAAACAATGACATCATGAGGTTTGCAGGCAAATGGATGGAACTAGAAAATATCATCCTGAGTGAGGTAACACAGAATTAAAAAGACAAACATGTCCTCACTCATAAGTAGATAAAAGATGTAAAGCAAAGGATAACCAGACTACAACCCACACCTCCAGGGAGACTAGATAGTAAGGAGGTCCTAGGAAAGACACAGAGATCTCCCAGTGATGGAGAAATGGATAAGATCTACATGAGTGAGCTGGGGATAAGGGGGGTGGTAATGGAGGGTAATAGATGGGGAAGTGAGAGCTTAGGGGAGTGGGAGGTTTGAGCTGGATCAGGAACAAAGTAGGAGAACAAGGAAAGAGATACCATGATAAATGAAGGCACCATGAGAATAGGGAGAAGCATAGATTGAACATCTTTTAAGAAATCTTTTACACAGCAAAATGATTAATATGTCCTGGATTTAGATGTTGTTTCCTAAACACAGATGTCAAATTTTACTCTTTGAACTAAGATTAAGAGAAATCAGTACCTAACGGAAATTCTAAAGTAAGAATATTTTATACAGGTTAAAATAGAAAACACAAAGTTTCAAAAGCCCAGTAATTCCCTCATGCATATGTGCAAATAGATACGGCACTATTCATCACTTTGAAATCTACAAACAGCACACAGCAGATGTACATAACAGAGATGTGACTGAGGGAAATCTCTTCACTGGTTCCGAAAAGGCAAAATTACTACCCTAATAATCACAGCTTTGTATTTAAAGGGCAGCCCATTATTAGAAACAGGTTAAAGACACTTAAACTGCTAATAAAGGAAGGATGGCTGAGAGCTGCTTATAATTGTTTTTAAGCATACACAATGCTCTTTTTAGAGGTGACCAGATGTTTTCATCTACATGGGACAGAATAAAAACAAATGGCAGCATATTCCAATATAAATGGTGCATATTAAAAAAGTAAAGACAAAAAAAGCCAGTGTGGCTAGAGAAGGAGTTTGGGGTCAGTGACAGCTGCAAGGTAAGACTTTGTCTTAGAGAAGCAAAACCAAAACTAAAAATCAAAGGAAAGGAAAAGAGACCTTACTCCTAAAGAAGGCCACTGAAATGACAATCATCTTTCATTTGTACAGGTTAAGTTAGAACTAGGAGACAAAGGTGAAGGGATTTCAATTTTTCTCCATCATGGTGTTTTTATTTGGAACCATGTGGTAAAAAAAAAAAAGTAAACACAAGAGTATTTAGAGCAATTGGGGTGAGGAAAATGGAATAAGTAGAAAATACAGAAGAACTCATAGGTGATGAGTTGCTTCCTTGTTCTAATGTCCAAAAGGAATGACCTAGAACACCCCCAAACAAAGTCCTCTAAAATTAATGCAAACTATTTCATATATGTGCATTTTTTTTAATTATCAGATTCTAAATCATTCACCTATTCTAAAAGGATAGCTGCCTGAGTAACGTTTCTGGATGGTAGGCTGCTATGGACCACTGAATTGCCAAACATGGTCTTGCCTCCCCAAATGGAGTTTGAATGGTGTCTTCATTTCTGGAACCACACTTAGAAATTGTCCTTGTTTGGGGACTATTTAGAACTAAAGAATGCCTCTTTGTGAAGTGAAGGTGATAAATCCTGGAAATCATCAAAGAGAAAGACTGTGTTTCTTCAAGATGACCCCACCTCTTGGTCCTCCCTTCCACCTAGCCCATTTGGCTCTGTTTTTTTTGTTGTTGTTGTTTGTTTGTTTTTATTTATTTATTATGTACAGTGTTCTGTCTGCACATATCCCTGCAGGCCAGAAGAGGGCACCAGATCTCATTACAGATGGCTGTGAGTCACCATGTGGTTGCTGGGAATTGAACTCAGGACCTTTGGAAGAACAAGCAGTGCTCTTAACCTCTGAGCCATCTCTCCAGCCCCATTTGTTTGTTTTTTGATTTGTTTTGTTTTGCGTGAAGGCAAGCCATAACACTTTCATTTCTCTTCTACATCATTTCCACTTTTTTTCAACTTACTGTGTTGCCATTTTGTTGGTAAATATAGTCTTTTTAAAATAAACAGAGAAAAATTAATAATCCACTTAATAAATCTACAAATCTAGTCCCCAAATATTGTAATTACCCCACATTTACATGTGACAGTCATTTGCATGCAAATACTTTAGAATACCTAACTTAGATGTATATTTAACTCCCATAGGAAGATAAAATATTGAGTGTGGTTTTTAAAACTACTCTCACCTTATACATTAGTGGTTAATGTATAATTAACCAGCCAGAATAAGGAGATAAATAAATAAAAAATAATTAACTTTAAAATTAAATTCAACTTGATGTTTTAAACCCTAGACTTGGATACAATTTAATCTTAAATTTAAATTTATTAAATTGATTAAATTTAGCTATCAACTTGATAGGATGAAATAATATGCACATCATTGGGAAAGCATCATTTTTTAAATATCTGTGTTCATGCATCTGGAAGAGAGTAGAATTTAGATGAAGTGAGAAATGAATCTACCATCACTCATTGGGGAAAGTACCATATTATCTGCTGAGGGTCCTCCTCTTCTACCCTTGGCCCTCCAAGATGGAGACAATCCTTAGTTATATTCTCAAACTTCTTCCCAAATCCAGACCCTCTCAAAATAGCCTTGTTGGAAATCAAATATTCAGCACATGAGTATGTAAGACACACAATTTGACAAAATTAAAGAACACTTTTCATTCCTTATCTAAGGCCATAAATTGGAAACAGCCTAGATATCCACCACTGATGAGTGGGCAATGAAAATATGGTACATTCACATATTGGAATATTATTCAGCTGTTAAAAAATGTAATTCTGAAATTTTCAGGTAAATGGATAGAGCTAAAAACAGTTAGTCATCCCAGTGAGGTAACTTAAACCCCAAAAGTTAAATATTACATGTTTTGTCTTCTATATGGATGTTAGCTTTAAGCTTTAGATACATGAGTTTCAATTTGAATAACCACAGATGTTAGGTAGCTAGTAAGGAACCAGGAGGAGGAGGAGATCTTCCAAGGAAAGTAGACTAGAATATAGCATCATTAAGAGGAACATTTGTAAATGAATGTGTTATTCACCAGAATTTGTATATTTACTACGTGTATTAGTTTTGTTTATGAATTCTTTAAGGAAATTTTTATAGCAAGTGTCATAGCCATTCATAATACTAGATCATGAGCATATGATTTTAAAAGAACTAATACAATTTCTCATATGCAAAGCCTTACTGTGATAGTTTGTTGGTTGAAAAAAAAATAGAATTTAAGTGTTTAAGAACTCTTTTTTTTTAATTTTACAATACCATTCAGTTTAACATAATAGCTACAGATTCCCCTGTTCTCCCCCTCTCGCCCCCCTCCCCCTCCCCTCCGCCCACCCCCCATTTCCACCTCCTCCAGATCAAGGTCTCCCCCGAGGACCGGGATCGACCTGGTAGACTCAGTCCAGGCAGGTCCAGTCCCCCCTCCCAGACCAAGCCAAGTGTCCCTGCATAAGTCCCAGGATTCAAACAGCCGGTGAGACAGTCATTTGGCTTAAGAACTCTTAAAATTAAGATAGTAAAAATAAGTGGAAGATTACTTACTCGCAAAGAGAACATCTAAAAAGATATGTTTTCATAAATTAGAAGTCCAAGATGAGCAAACCACATGAGTAGAAATTCGTTTCTTAATCTCATGAAGCCAGACTTGCCTATTGAACACACAGTTTGTGACAAAATAATTGCCTAGTAATGATTCTAAAAGATGAAACAAAATCAAATTCAAATTGAGCAAATTAGATTTTGAGTGTGGCCAGAGACACTTTAATGATGCAAGTACCATTTTCTTTTTGTGAGAGGTTACCTATTACTGCATAGTTAAGTGACAAGGTTAACCATTGTAAAATTTCTTGTAGCTCTGTCTCAGGAGAGGTGCATTTTTAAATTGCTACTACTATATGTGGCAATTTCACATTCAAGAATGAAATACTATTATTTTTTAAGCTGTACACATATATGTGTAACTCTGGTTAATGTTCATATTTACTGAATACTTGCCTTGTGCTGGGAACTGTCCAAGGCAAATTATTGTATACTTTATATACACAAGTCTAGCAGGTACATATTTGTTTCAAATTTTCCATGAACAATTGATATAGGAGTGGTTAAAAAACTATGTCTATTGAATCAGAGCTCCATCATTAGGGCCTCATTTAACCTTAATTACTTCCTTCAAAGCCAATCCACAAATACAACCATTGATGGAATTTAATTTTAAGTGTATGGATGGGTGAAAAGCACTCATCCTCTGTAGTGATAGAAAGTAAGGCTGAACCTGATATCTTTAAGAATAACATAAATTTGTACATGGGAGAAGCAATGTAAGAACAAAGTCAAGCAGAGCATTGATGTTGGTTTTTGCTTTTTTTTTGCTGTTACTTTTTTATGAAGTACTATATTTAAGCAAATATAAAAAGTTATGAAATTTTAAAACATCGATAATATGAATAATTACCAGAAAGAAAAGTTGTTAAAACTCACTCAAGGGATACAACATAAATAAAATATATTAGAAATGTTATTAAATGTATTAGAAACAGGAGATCTGGTCCAATCAAAATTGTTCTAAAAGAAAGGTGATCCTTGTACAAGAAAGATTTCTTGGAAATACTACCTAATACATAAAATGGTTAATAAAAGCAATATCAGCACTTACGTTATACTTCCAATTTGTTCGGACCATTTTGAGGCCTTCACTATTTCATATACTTTTTTATGTAGGTATCTTAGCAGTAATAGAAAAAACTAAGGGAGCTTCTACAGCAAATTACATATGTATATCACTCTGGGCATGTATGTAAAAATTCCTATACCTAAATTAATAATTGGTACTAATTTGTCCAGAAAATATTTTCATGCTCACACTTCAAGAAAAGTCTAGGAGTCTACCCTTGCCATTTCTACCACAACCCCCAGACCTAGATCTCTCTAATCATACAGCTCACCTACCAACTTCTTGGTTTCCTCACCAGTCCAGGCTTGGGTAGATTAGAATCCCACTTCAGATCCACAACCAAGGTAAGAAGTTGGCATGCTCAGTTCACATTGAAAAAAACAAAAAAAAAACAAACAAATAATATGAAAGAGTATGCCACCCCCACCCCAAAAAGAAACCTATTCCTCATACTGAATTGCCTTGGCCAGCCTTAATATAAGGGGAGGTTCATTGTCTTAGTGCAACTTGGTATGCCATGCTTTGTGGATACCCATGGGATGCCTGGTCTTTTCTGAGCAGAAACAGAGTAGTGGATTGAGAAGGGTAAGGCAGAGAGAATGGGGGAGAGGAGGGAGGAGAAACTGCAACTGGGATATAAAATAAATGAATTAATTAAAAAATAAAAACCCCTACTAGTCCTATAGAAATGTTCTCCAGTGAAAATTACTTTGACAAATGCCAGGACACAGAATTTAAAAGAACAATCATAAATATAGTCAAATAATTGAAGGAGTTTAAAAACGTAATAAACAAAAAGCTCAATGAACTTAAAGGGAACAGCAATACATGCCTGAGCAAGAGCCAAGGAAAGACAAATACATGGAGAATGAAATGACAGACATTTCAGGATTAGGGAACTGAATGCAGTAAAAAGAGATAAAGGTTAAAGAGAACTCAAGCTAAAATTAAGATGGAGTTGAAAAACTCAACAACCCAACCAGAAAAATTTTGCATAAAATGCATTTGTGGTTAACATTTATATTAGGAAGAAAGTGACAATAACCATCATAATGGCCGTTGAGAATAGCAACATAAAAAATCAAGTGTCATATCACTTCAGTCAGAAATTGGGCTCTAACACTTTAAAAAGACAGAAAGTGGCAGAAAAAGAGAACAAGACATAGAGAACAAGCACAGATTATGACCCAGAAAAACAAAAATACCCATAAAATTTTTACATCCAAACCTTCCAGGAAGCCACACCTCATTAATCTATGGAACTTCGGCTTTATTTTTAGTAAGCAGCCACAAATCAAGAATTACCTCAAAGGATTTCATAGATGAGGAGTCTCCTTCCAATAAACTTTATTAGTCCATATGTTATTGTGTTTACAGGTAGATTAGACCATGTCACAAATTTCTTTCATTGTTCTCCAGAACTTTTCTCTTAGTAACCAGGAAGAATCAAAGAGTAGACTGTTTAGCTCCTACCTGTACTTCACGATCTTTTAAAGCAAGTCATGTGTGGTAGTGCATGCTTTCAACCCTAGCATTTGGGGGCTGAGTTGGAAGAATCACAAAGTTCAGGCCCTTCTGTCCTACATATCAAGTACCTATTCAAAAAAGGAAGAGAAAGGAGAGAGAGATGTGGTATTGTGCTCCCCAAAATATTATGTACGCTAATAAACTTATCTGGGGTCAGAGAAGAGAACAGCCACAATATTAAACATAGAGGATAGGCAGTGGTAGCACACGCCTTTAATTCTAGCATTCCAGAGGCAGAAATCCCTCTGGATCTCTGTGAGTTCAAGGCCACATTGGAAACAGCTAGCTAGGTATGGTGACTCACACCTTTAATCCCAGGGAGTGATGGCAGAAAGCAGAAAGATATGTAAGGCATCAGGACCAGAAACTAGAAGCTTTTAGCTGGTTAAGCTTCAGGCTTTCGAGCAGCAGTTCAGCTGAGAGCCACTGGGACGAGGACACAGAAGCTTCCAGTCTGAGGAAACAGGATCAGCTGAGGAACTGTCAAGGTGAGGAAGCTGTGGCTTGTTCTGCTTCTCTGATCTTCCAACATTCACCCCAATAACTGGCCTCAGGTTTGATTTTATTAAAGACCTTCTAAGATTCCTGCTTCTGAGGGAGGAGGGAGAACAGGAGTATCAAGCAGTTGGTTTCTTGTGGTTTCACTTCTATCCAATATAAACTGGGGCAAAGCTTCTAATGATCAGTGGACAGAGGGTGAGAAATTAAGGGGGAAAGTCTGAGAGAAATGTGATCATTTCAGCAAACTCAAAGCTGCTTTGTCAATGGCACATTTAACTTAGGTGACTGGTTCTGCAAGAGCAACAGAAACCTAGAAACTAGCAACCAGCAGGGTAGAGTTCAGGGGACAGCTGGATTTAAGACTCAGGTTCCACACATTCAGAGGATGTGGGCAGGGATGAAGTTGAAGATAATGATTCACAAATCAATGGCAGCCAAATGATAAGCAAGGCAACAACTGAGGAACATACAGGAAAACTCCAATTAGCCAGCCTGCTGAGGATTGAGACACCGTGATATTGTCTTTTAAAGTATATGAACTTATATGGTAAGATCCAGGTGAAAAGCAAGAAATTCAATAGAGTTTAGATTTTGGTTTTTGTTTTAAGAAAGGTGTTTTTTTCCTCTAAGTATTGATTGGAATCTATACTTATAAATCTTTTAAATATTAACTGATGGAATTGTGTGGAAGACTGACATATAACTGAATTTTTATTTAACCTCTTTCTTTTTGGTATATATACATATATATATATGTGTGTGTGTGTGTGTGTGTGTGTGTGTGTGTGTGTGTATACAGGCAATCTGAAATCAGTTAATATTTAAAGCTGCTTGAAGACAGTGGTAGGTAAAGGGTTATCAGAAAAAGAGTGTGGCTAGCAGAGAAGTATGGTAGAGGCTTTGAATCAACAGCTGTCCATGGGTAGTGAACATGCCCCGTTCTTAATTGCTTTAGAAATAACCAGACAATAAAACAAACCTAGGCTTCTACCCTACTTTAATGTGCAATGCACGTGACCCCCACTAATCCTACTTCTAGCTCCCAGAATGAGAGCAGAGGGTAACATTCTTATATGGAGTCTATCCTAATGAGCAATGGTCCAGAGTAGCATGCTGTAGAATGTTTTCTTTCATATGATTCCTAACATAAAAGTCTCTGGAACTATAAACTATAGTCTCCATCCTCACTGTCTATTTTTAAATGCAGCACATTCAGTCACTTTAGCCATGGACGTAAGATCTTAGGCAATCAGTTGCATGTCAGTCTGTTCACCTGCAAAACAAGATATAGTTATAGCATTTATGTCATCTGACTGCTGTATGATCTAAAAGAATTCATATTTCTAAAATGTTTCATACTGGTGGTACTTGGAAGTAGCATTTTTATAATTAAGTATTTTTTTATTATTTTTGGAGATGATAATATAATGACATCATTCCCCCCCCTTCCATCCCTGAAAAACCTTCCATGTATTACCTTGATCACTTTCAAATTCATGGCCTCATTTTCTTGCATTGCATATCTGTGTGTGTGTGTGTGTGTGTGTGTGTGTGTGTGTGTGTGTGTGTGTGTGTATTCCTAGATATATAAATATGGCATGCTCAGTCTGTATAATGTTACTTGCATGTGTGTTTTTGGGTCTCACCATTTGATATTGGGCAACCATTTGGTGTGCTCCTTCCTGTAGAAGACGATATGTCCTACTCCTAGCATTCTTTAATTTCCTGTAGTTCTGATTAGGGTTGAGACCTCATGATGTTTATTTTTTAACAAAAAAGAAAATTAAATTTCCTGGCAATCAGATGATGACATCATATAGAAAAGTCTTATCCTGGGACCTTACACAGTACAAATGCTCTGAATAGTTAATAGCTATTTGGTGACCCATGAAACATAATATTAAGAGAAGGACTATGCTTTGTGATTTAGATGCTAGGATTTAAATCTGAGTAATAAAGGGACATCTCTGCCCTATAAGCCTTCTTTTAGTTGAACAAGGGCAGCAACATCAAATACACAAATGTGTGGACTAGCTCCTATAAAGCAGTGCAAACATAACATGTACTACAAGAAAGCATGTGCTTAAGAGCTCTGATGTAGTATATTGGGAAAGGTCATCAGCAGTCCCTTCCACAAGGACCTCTGAGTGGAACTGAGAACTGAAACATGAAAAGCAGAGAATGGAAAACTTCCCAGGCAGAAGTGAGAGCCAATGTGATATGGAGACAAGCAAGGACATGCAATGGATGCAATATTGGCAAGAATGAGGTTAAAGCTGCAGTGCCCCATCATCAGGAACACATGGCCACTTTAAATTTCATCTAAAAAGCCATTAGAAGAAAAAGCCTGAACCAAAATTTATCTTTGACTAGAGGTTTGAGATGTCATTCTACTGCAGGAGTCCTTGAACTTTATGGTTCACCAGGACTGCCTGAAGGGGTCTTAAGATTACTATTCCTCACTCCAGCTTTTAATTGCATAACTTGTGCTTTATTGGGAAAATATACATTTCTAACTGTATACCAAGTGATTCTGTAGAGACAGACATCATGAAGGATGATGGTGAACAGTGAAGTTTATAACCTCTTGGGCAATGGTGACTGTATAAGGCAAGGGAATCCTTAAAATGAGTATATAAACATCCATTATATATCCATTTTATCTATAGATTTAATGAAGCATGGGCATCATCAGAGACATGATTAGACCAGAATTTATGATCTAATACTTAGAGTACACAGGAAGCCTGCAAGGCCAGTGCATTCAGATTCTTTTTAGCCTCTGTAGCATGCATTCTTCTTTACTATAAAACAGGACTCCTTCTGAAATTAGGATCTTCTGACCCACTAAATGACAAGGTATATCAAAGAATTTCTTCACCACCAGTTCCAATACAGAAGGCCATGAATTATTAGAGCAATGTTGGGGGTGGTGGTTTGAAGAAGGGATTTCCAGTTTGTATGTCTTATATCCAGAAAAAGAAATTGAAGTTTGTCTTGAAGGGAGAAGACACGTAGTAAAGGAGACAGGAAGCAATTGGGAGATCAGAAAGAACATTTCTTTCTGAGATTGATTTGATTTTCCATTGGTGTGTTATTTTCTGGATGTCAAAATGCTGGAGGTGAATTTTCTGGTCTAGGGACCAGGTCTCACAGACCATAGGTACTCAATACATTGAACAAATTCAAAGGAGCAATGTAAGTCCCAGCAGAAAGACAGGTAATGTGTGCTCTTATTCATATGTAGATGACAGAAACATCTACATCCTAGAAGGAGACAGGATCATGGCTACCTAGAGACAGGAGGGAAGAGGAGAGAAAAAAATGGACAAAGACTTGTTCACAGCTAAGAAGTTACTGCAAAATACATAGAAGAATATCAGAGACTACCAGGGTCCAGTCCCTCAATAGTCCCCTCGCAAGGTCTGGGAAAAATCTATAACCAGCTAATAATTAATCTTTGAAGGAAAGAAATGAATCTATGTACACAAAATTCCTTGGTCCATACACTTTATTATTCCATCAGTTCTCTCTCTACAAGGTTATACTCTGCTCTCATTTTTAGCTCCTTTCTTGCCCAGTTTCTCTTTACATTTATCTGTTGTCCCCTCTGGGTTCTATCTTAATTCCTTCATCTAGTTCTGCACCTTCTAGGTTCTCATCCATCTAGTTATTTCCCATATCATCTCCTCTCCCATCTTCTCTTTATCTTGTTCTTCCTCATCTTGTTCTTACCCATCTGGCTCTTCCTCATCTTCCATCTCATTCCTCTAGTGCTCTCTTCTAGCCCTTCAATCTAGTTCTTCCCCATCTCAGTTTGTTCCTCTCAAGTTCTTACCCATCCAGTTCTTCCATTCTCTTTTCTCTTCTCCATCCTCCTGTGCCCTGGAAGTCCTGGTATATATACACTTACAAGAAGTATTCTCTTAGCAGTGCAAAGCCAGGCTTCCAGGGTCAAAGGAAGGGGTGATAAGAATCACATAGAGAGGAAATAACCATTAATAATCATTTGCAACCCCAAAGAGAAGTGACCATTGGGGAAATGAATTAACTAAAGGCTAAATTCGGGAAATATCTAAGAAGAGGGATCGTATGTGCTCAACTATAATCTTAGATGTGATTAGTAGAAAATGTTAAGAATCTATAAGTTGCTAGGTCAATGGGAGAAAATAAAACTGTTTTCTTTTTTCCTGTGGCTCCTATCTGTCCAAGCTGTCATTTTTTTGGAGGGTAGGGGAAAGTGTGCTCAGTTGCTGGGTACAGCTAGATGCCTCTGGTGATAGTTAAAGGGAGATCTGAAATTAGAGGTAAGGTTTGGGAAAGGAGGAAGTAAAGCTTAATTGGCACATCCTCCAGGCCTTCTCAAACAGGTAGCCTGGATGCTTAAGTCTGTTCTTAGAGAGTACAGAGGTATCTCTGATAAGGTACTTTCCTCCATCTGGGCATGGACCTGGCCGGATGTTGCCAATGATCATAATTACAGGGAGGCTTGAACTGGGGTTCAGGCTGAGCATAGCTGTCAGCGCAGAAGTTTATCTAAATATTCCTAGAAGTGTTTAGGTAAAGAGTTAGAGGTCTATAAAGTTAGTAAGGCTTTAAGAAAGGAGAGTCCAAGCTAAATTGTGTAAAGCTATTATGTTAATGTCCACCTGACCTAGGCGGTGTCTCCTTGTGGAATTTATCTTAAATCAGGAGACTTGCATATGGACTGTTATTACTGTTAGTCTTTGAAAGTGGCTAAGGGAGATATCTGATTCCAGAGGAAGACTTTCCTGAGGCTGTTCTCCAAATACCTTGAATGTGTATGTCCAGAGAGTGATCAGTCTACAGTTAGCCTTTCTTAGGGAAAAGTCAATTGGGAAAACTATGAAGGCACACAGGATTTTCATAACAGAATACAGCTGATATATAACAAGCCAAATAACACCAAAAGCAACTTGGAATTTGGCTTCCTCTGGAGGAATTCCCTGATCCCTCCAGGTAGTGGCTTTGCCATAACCAGCTGAGTTCTTATGATATATTCCTGCGGCCTGCAGCAAAAGAAGTTGCTAAAAGTCATTACCTTATTGTACAATATTGTGATATGTACAGATACTGTACCATAAGGTACAGTAAGGTGATACATACCAGTATGCCAATAATGTACTGGACATTTGAAAAAGAAGAAGAAAAATACTTTGAAAGCCTTCACCATGAAGAAATGATTAATGTTTACAGTTATAAATATTTTGATCTGATTGAAATATTACACGATTTATTGAACAGTACATGATAGGTATTCCATTACCATATACAATTTAATGATTTTACAAATCATTCAAAATGAAATTTTAAAAAGTCAATGCTAAATGGGTAACTTTAAAGTAATGCCAGTATTCCGCACAAGAAATGACAGGTGTTTTACTTAGATAAATGAAAAATAATCAAATAAGTCAACAAATACCTAGAAGATAACATTTTGTGTGGGATTGGTGTAGATATAAGGCATGCAGGACTACCAAAGAGAACTGACTGAGTTAGTTGTTCTGTCTTATCATTTGGATAAAATGGAGTCTCATTTTTAAAATAAAAAGAAATATGAATATCCCAAAGCAAAATGATGGGGTATGTTTGTGTTTGTGTGTGTGTGTTCATGAACTATATTATCTGATCAGGTTTTAGACCAGATAATATAGTTCATGAGCATAGTAAATGTTGGTACTAAAAGCCAAGTTCTGAAGAACTGCTATCCTCCAGAGGCACTGGAAAGAATGTTCTAGGGGAGAAAAATGTCATGAAGGAACCCCTGGTCTTGTCTACAGCATCCCCTAGAGAGAATGAGCCAGACTACACTTGGGCTCTCTGTCAAATCTGATTGCCATGCCTGTAGCTCAAGCTGGTAAGTAGAGATTGTTATTGAATAAAGACAGTGATTAAGAACTAGTGATAGAGGAGAGAGAGAGCTGATGAAAGAGCAGAAGAAAAGAGGTTAATCCCTGAATTGAAAAAGAAATTCAAAGGGAATGAATATAGAAAGCACTGAAAATAAAGGGGTTGATAGTGCACGAAAAATGGCATCTGGTAGCACATTCTCTAACAGCAACAAATATCTGAAGACACAAAGGAAAGGGGCAGCGTAAAAGAAAGCCATTCATTAGGCTGCCTAAACACAAAACTATGGGAACCACTCTGAAGAAGACTCAGGAAAAGCACTGGTGACCCTGGGGAAAGCAGGTGACCCCATCCTTATTGGAGCACTTCAGTGGAAAGTTGCCCAGAGTCCAAGGAAGCAAAACAAAGGTTTTCCCAGGGGAACACCAGAGATTATATTTAAGGATATTTGACAGAGGTTCAGAGACACAAATTTGAGAGCATTCCAGAAATCAACCAGTGTCATGTTGCTAAAAAGTAAACAGCATCTCTCCCAAGACAGGAGGTATGCAGCTCCATATCAAATATAGAGAACTGTGGGAACTAAAAATCAATAATGCCCATGAGAAAGGCTCAACACAATTTGAAGTTCCAAAGGACCTTGAAAGAGAAGTGATGAATATACACAGCTTTATAGTATAAGGGAGAACATAATCTAATTTGGTATACAATGAAAGAATGATATTTTATTTTTTAAAGTGTTCTTAGTGTTAAAAAATGATGTGGGATAAGCAAAATAAGAAAAGGCAAAACAAAAAAAAATCCTGAAAACTTATATTATTTGGACTTTGGGTAACCTCAAACTAATATGATGCTATTAGCAAATCACATTAATATTGAAAGAGAAATGTTCTCTGAGTTCATCATACATATAATAGTTTCACTGTACATAGCACAACTAAATCCCTAAGCTTTACCTGGAGTCAGTACGAGTGTTTATACAAAGTGATGTGATTTATTCCTGCTTCAACAATGTATATATTTTTTGAAGGATTCAAGATATATACTTGTATATATCTTGTATATACTTTGTATCTCGAGTGGAAAATAAGTGGTGTAGAGACTATTTTATATAAATTGGTCTTTCTGATTGTTTAGAGTGGAGATTGTTCTGTTCATTTGTCTGTTCTAGTTTGTCTATTTCAACCAATAAAACAATTATAATGAATATAACACAAGTGAAACTGTTAGATGGTTATAGTATAACTCTTGGGACTGAAGATTAACAAAGAAAGGTGAGCCCAGAGTAGCTCCATTAATCCAGAACTCACCAGGGATCCCCATTGTGATCCTCAGACCCAGATACCTTCATTCTCAATCTGACTCCCAATCTGATCAGCAATGCCTGTGAAAAGAGAAGTTTTTTTTTTCTTTTTTTTCTGTAGTCTCTACAAGTTTGCCCAGCAGAAGTAATTGTCCAATAGGAAACCAGGATGCAGCTGAGGGAGTTATCACTTCTATAGCATGCATACGGCGTGAGGGCTTGCATTGTTCAATGTATTGGACCACAGAGGGGGTAGTGGGGAGATGAGTTCTATCCACATAGTTAAAATCAACAAATATTTAGAATAATGTTCCTTAAAGTCGTTTCCATAAACAATAAAAAGATCCTAAAGATATTCAGAAACTTCATATACTAGGAATGCATTATATAATTTATCTAGATATTATTAATCATAATAATCAGTTTTATTTGAACTTACAAAAGAATTTTGTGTGAATGTGTAGCTAACTAGAAATGACAATAATCTACAGAAATATCATAAAAGATCTGCTATTGTACAACATTTGGCTAAGAACTCTAATTTCTGATTTGTTGCCATAGAGTAAGAAAAATATAAAAACAAACATGTAATTTTCACACTTTACAAGCTTTATTTCAGAAAGAATAAGTTAAAGGGTCATCTTATGACAATCATTTTTTTAAAACTATTTTTAACTTAGCCCCTGTTTTAGTTAGGGTTTCTATTACTATGAAGAGAAACCAGGACCACAGCAACTAATATAAATGAAAACATTTAATGGGGGTGGCTTACAATTACTGAAGTTTAGTCCATTATCATCATGGTAGGACATGACAGTGTACAGGCAAACATCATGCTGGAGAAGGAGCTCAGAGTTCTAAATTTCAATCTTCAGGCAGCAGCAGGCGTCTATGTCATACTGGCAAGACTTGAGCTTAGGAGACCTCAAAGCCTACCTTCACAATGACAAGCTTCCTCCTACAAGGCCACACCTACTCCAACAAAGCCAAACCTCCTATGATGCCACTCCCTATGGACCAAGAATTCAAACACATGAGTCTGTGGGGGCTATCTATACATACTCAAACCACTACCACGACCTCAAACCTCTATCAGTTTTCTACTAATTTACTCCTGGTTTTTGGGTTAGGTATGCATTGATCAACTTTTTTCTTTTGACCAAGGATAAAAGATATGTCACACAGACACAGACACAGACACAGACACAGACACACACACACACACACACACACACACACACACACACAATCTAAAGTAACTATGACTACACAATGATGATAAAATATGTTGACTGAATAACTCCTACTGATATGAGTGGTGATCTCTTCCAACACTAAGTATAATGTGGGCAAGACAACAAAATGTGGTAGCCATCACCTGGGGATAATGCCCAAGTGGGAAGCCCCACCCAAAAAGTTGATTCTATCATAGAGTTTTTGGCAGTTGTTGAATTCTGTGCTACATTTAATCCATGCCCTTTCAATTTTAGAATAAGGGTGAATATTAGCTGAAAAAATCTCAAACAACTCACACACAGATGCTTTCTGTAGAATCACCAAGGTCTGAAGAAGCTTCCCATCTTCTTTACCTTCTCATTTCTGCCCCCAATATCTGCACATGTATCTAACATTTGTAAATCACAATGCTTTGTATTTTAAATTTCTTTCCATTTTTTTAAAAAAATCTTTCATTAGAGTAGTATTGGAAAATAGAATCAGTTTCTCAATGGACAATGTTTTCCTATACCAAATCTTAGCAAGCATGATTTTTACCAAAGATTCTGTTCTCTTCTTTAAAGCTTAAGTCTTTGTCATCTCTCACACTTTCTAAGGCCATTGAGAATAACTGAAAAATTTCAATTATCTGATTTATGGCTACATTTTCTCTTATTCTACACACTCTTGCTGTTGTTGGAGAGAGCTATATGGCCACTCTGCTTAGAGGCTTTAAAAAAAATAGGTTGGCTTGACTTATAAATCAAAATGTGTTGGGTTTTCACCTGAATTTCAGTTATGAGAAGTAAAACTGCTCCTGTCAAAGGAATGTCAACTTGGCTCTAGGAAGCAAACTTTTCTGACAGTCTCTGTACATGGTAGGAGCTATTGAATGACTGCCCCATTGTTTAGTAATTGACCCTGACATCAGTGAAAATTAGAGGTAGAGGGTGTAAAGAGATGAACAAGTGATGCAAAAAGCCAAATAGGGAAATTGAAGAACCCAGAGCAAACTCAGTGTTGTTTTCTGCCTAGTGATCAAATCATTTTCATTTAACATCAACTGCATGCATACTAACTTTGAAACAGGAGAAAATCCAAAACAAAATTTTGTTCGGATACTTCTGTCAGCTTCAGTGGTTTTCGCTGTCTACACAAGCATATACTACATTCATAGAGAAAACAGGTAAACACAAATTCACACTCAGTTCATAGTTTGTGTTCGCAGTTCCTGACATGGCATCTTACACTAGTGTGAAGCTCTGTAGTTCACTCGTTCATTCACATAACATGAGGAGCACTTATTAAGCACTTACTCTGCCTAGATGGTAATGGTTTGTCAGTGAAGAAAGCAAAGCCTATCAAGGGTATCACTACAATGATTGCAAATTCCGCCTTCAGTGAGCAAAACTGTAGATCATCAAATACGGTCTTCAGGTGTTTATAACCTGTAGCCAGTAGCCTGCACTAGAAAGTGTGTTCTGCACCTTCTTGGCTGACTAACCATGGGCAAGCTGCTTATTAGTCATTTTGTGCCTCAGTTTAGTTCTTAGTAAAATGGTAATATGAGATGATAGATGTGCTGATGTATGTGAGTTAGTGTAAGTTCTTAGATCGGTCTCTACAGTAATAGGCACAATATAAGTATGAGATATTGCTTGATAAGAGAAATTGATCCACATTTCACCTGTTAACAAATAGCCCTAAGTCAAAAAGGGCAGATAATGAAACCCAAGGTACAATATGAATGGATTATTGATGTATTATTTTGCTTGGTGTGGATTATAGAAAGCAACTCAGTGGTTAAGCTAGTTATTTCTAATATGTATCTCTGCCCCACTTGCTCATCTGTGAAGAAGAGACAATGGCCTTCTCCACAGTAGTTCTATGAGGAGTGGCTCATGTAAACACATAGCAGTCCCTGCTGAATAGTCCCTGCTGAATTATTAAATGGAGGCTGTTGTCACTGTAACCTGATAGCATAGAATGAGCAGCTCTGATTAGATTATATCACAGGAGAGCATGTTAGTACAGGATAGCATGTTAGTGCAAGAGAGCACGTTAGTGCAGGAGAGCATGTTAGTGCAGTTTAGCATGACGCTCATGAGGAGTTCTTCAAACAGTTAAATGTATGTTGACTCCATGACTCCAGGATCCCATGTATATGGACTTCCATAAACTTATTCTGCAATGGCATTCTCTTACATTTACATATCTCTTTTTGCTAAATTTTGTCTGGATTTTTAACTGAAATTGACCTTTGAAAATATCTTTTCTGACATATTTTGTTAGTAAGATTGTAATTGGATTCATGTAATGATTGAATCACTTATCCTTAATTTTATGTTTTCTAAAATGATTCCTTTTTTAAAAATATGATAGCAATCCCTAATTAATGAATTACTGGTCTCAGTCTTTTTGTGCTGTCTAGGTCTATTGCTTGCTCTCAGTTGTTATTCATGAATTCTATTCTTTAATAAATTCCATCTTCAATGGAATTTTTTCTTATGCCAATATTTGTTCTTCTCACTTGGCTCAAACCACAATCATTTATTTTATAAGTCCTTTAAATGTATTAGTATATAATAACTGAATAGACATTTCTAATTTTAATCTACATTTAAGCCATTCATTATTTATCCTGTTGATATTTAACCTAGATTTCTTATTTTCTGTCTTGTATAACCTTTATATTGATATTTCAGATATTGTAATATTACTAATCACCTGAAATTTAAGCTCTTAACATCAATGAGTTTTGTCTTTCCTATATTTATTTTCTTCATTTTCTTTTTTGGTGTTACTGTTTTTTTTTTCTTTAGCTTTGTTCCATGGTTCTGTCAGGCGTCTTGTGTTGTCAAATAATCAGTTCCCTGGGAACTGTCAAACCTGTAAATCTCTTCTAAGTATTTTTTTTCACATAGCATAAACTTTGGAACATAGTGCCTGCAATATCCCTTTATTATAAATATTGAGATTTCCTTTATAATTTCTCCCCAATTTTCTCTCTAAACTAAGGTTGAACTAATAGGTCTTAGATATAATATATATAATATATATTATATATAATTATTTTAATATATAAATTTTGTGAATTTCTTTGATACTAAATCTAGCTTTGAGAGAAAATTGTAATTTTTCCAGCAATTCTGTACAGGGAATGCTCTAGAATTCAATATCCACAATTTTTATACTCACATGATCAAGCTTAATAACTCACACATCATATTCTTTAAAAAGTTGTGAATAAAATGTTTATGTGTATGTGATTTTTCAAATGTTCACCTGAATTTAGGTAAGAGTATTCTATATATAATACCCGATACTTGATTAAGATTTTAAGATATGTCATACTTCTAAAATGTGGTTGATATATAGTGTACCCCAATAAACTTATCTGGGGGTCAGAGAACAGAACAGCCACATATATTAAACATAGCACACACCTTTAATCCTAGCATTCGGGAGGCAAAGATCCGTCTGGATCTCTGAGTTCAAAGTAACACTGGAAACAGCCAGGCATGGTGACACACACCTTTAATCCCAGGAAGTGATGGCAGGAAGCAGAAAGGTATACAAGGCATAAGGCCCAGGAACTAGAGCCTTTTTAAGCTTTTAGCAGCAATTCAGCTGAGATCCATTCGGATGAGGATTTCAGTCTGAGAAAACATCAGCTGAGAAGTTGGCAAGGTGAGGTTGGGTGTGGCTTGTTCTGTTTTCTCTGATCACTCAGCGTTCACCCAAATACCTGGCTCCCAAGATTTTTTTTATTAATAAGACCTTTTAAGATTCGTATTACACTGAAATTGTTGTTATATCATTTAAGAAAAAACTATGAATTTCAGAGGTCTTATAAAAATGCTATTAAGAAATAATCTTGTGAGCCAGGTAGTGCTGGGGCACGCCTTTAATCCCAGCACTTGGGAGGCAGAGCCATGTGGATCTCTATGAGTTTAAGGCCAGCCTCGTCTACAGAGCAAGATTCAGGGCAGGAACCAAAACTACACAGAGAAATCCTATCTCAAAAAAACAAAAAAAAAATTTGTTCATATTCATAAAGAGATTTAAATGTAAAAGAAAAACTTTCAGTACATACACACACAAAGCCAAAAGGCTCACCAATTTCACCACAAGCTAAATTCAATGAATTAATGTTTTTCTCCATGATCTATATCTTTATTTTAAGAATCTTATTTATGATAATATGCAAAGGATAAGCTTGAAGTCCTAATACCTGACAAATGAGAGTTTGTCCTAATGACAACAGTGTGCTTGATTATTAAATACTGCTAACTACTAAGTTCACTACAAGGGTATTGACACAAAATTGTCAGATAAATGTGAAATGTATAAATACAAAGAGAAAAACAACAGTAGATTTATTAATGTGCTTATTTACCAAAAGAAGGTATCAAGGACACATTTCATCACATGACTATCTTGATGCATTTCTATATAAAGAGTAAAAATAAACTTTTGCCCAGAAAGAAATATGAACTTTTCAAAAACTTTAATAATCTCTTAACTTTGCTCTGATTGTAAAAGTATGTTACTATCATTTTTATTTTTATTTGTTCTTTGAGAATTTCATACACAATACTGTGACATATTCTTTTCCATCCTC
The DNA here is from genome assembly GCF_049852395.1 of Peromyscus maniculatus bairdii. NCBI lineage: Eukaryota > Metazoa > Chordata > Mammalia > Rodentia > Cricetidae > Peromyscus > Peromyscus maniculatus. The sequence continues at coordinate 51,239,565 of NC_134853.1, read as the reverse complement.
CAAACCCTTCTAGATCTCCCTCCTTACCCTCCCAACTTCACATCATTTCTCTTCCTTAAAAAGAAAGTTTTTAAAGCATAGTTGTGAACAAGCAAATATGTCAACTGGGAAATGTTTGCAAATCTTATTGAGTAACACTCACTGATAAGCTCAGTCGTGGTTTTAATAATGGTGATCAGTTTTGTCAGGTTATGTTTTTATGAACAAAACCAGAACAGGTATAGAGATCACTGACGCAGTGGTTAACCTGACTTCAAGATGTGTGCTGAGAATGAATTCTGATTTATGCTTTCTAGGCTGGAGTTTCTGGGAAACTTCCATTTAAAAGCAGTTTTCTGCCTAAATGAAACCTATTTCTCACAGTGGTTGTTAATACTGAAAGAAATTACTGTTGATTTCATGATTACAACAGTCTTAATATTTCTCTTAAATTGTATTTATAATTTCATTTTTTTTCCTACCTTTACCTTCCCTTGTCTTTCTCTTTTCCGCAGAAAAAAAGTATGACCTCAACATCCAAAGGCATTCTCCGTCCATTTCTAATCGTCTGCATTATCCTGGCCTGCTTCATGGCGTGTCTGCTCATTTACATCAAACCCACCAACAGCTGGGTCTTCAGTCCAATGGAGTCTGCCAGTTCTGTGCTGAAAATGAAAAATTTCTTCTCCTCAAAAACTGATTATTTTAATGAAACCACTATTCTGGTGTGGGTGTGGCCATTTGGGCAGACCTTTGACCTTACATCCTGCCAAGCGATGTTCAACATCCAAGGGTGCCATCTTACAACAGACCGCTCACTGTACAACAAATCCCACGCGGTCCTGATACACCACAGAGACATCAGCTGGGATCTGACTAATTTACCTCAGCAGGCTAGGCCACCCTTTCAGAAATGGATTTGGATGAACTTAGAGTCTCCCACTCATACTCCTCAAAAGAGTGGCATCGAACACTTGTTCAACCTGACACTAACTTATCGCCGTGATTCAGATATTCAAGTGCCTTACGGCTTCTTGACGGTGAGCACAAGCCCCTTTGTGTTCGAAGTGCCAAGCAAGGAGAAGTTGGTGTGCTGGGTTGTGAGTAACTGGAACCCTGAGCATGCCAGGGTCAAGTATTATAACGAGCTCAGCAAGAGTATTGAAATCCACACCTATGGGCAAGCATTTGGAGAATACGTGAACGATAAAAACCTGATTCCCACCATATCTACTTGCAAATTTTATCTTTCTTTTGAAAACTCAATTCACAAAGATTACATCACAGAAAAGCTCTATAATGCATTTTTAGCTGGCTCAGTACCTGTTGTCCTGGGACCGTCTAGGGAAAACTATGAGAATTATATTCCAGCTGATTCATTCATTCATGTGGAAGATTATAACTCTCCCAGTGAGTTGGCAAAGTATCTGAAGGAAGTTGACAAAAACAATAAGTTGTACCTTAGTTACTTTAACTGGAGGAAGGATTTCACAGTAAACCTCCCACGATTTTGGGAGTCACATGCATGCCTGGCTTGTGATCATGTAAAAAGGCATCAAGAGTATAAGTCTGTTGGTAATTTAGAGAAATGGTTTTGGAATTAAAGTTTCCATCATTTTCACATTTAATGAATTATAATAATGTAACATCATTCAAGTTGTGAGGATAAGAAGAGAAACAATTTGCTTTGTGTCACAGTTTATTTTTATCACCCTCTCTTGAACAACATGTATATTTTGATGGGAATTTTTAAGAGCTCGAAATTAGCAATCACTCCATTTGGTTTTAAATTATCCTGTATATATGTGATAATGAACACTGAAAATAATTTATTCTTCATTCTCATTTGTAAACATTCTTTTTCACATTTTATAGGTGCCTGTAAAGTAAATTTATGATTCAATTGTTTCTGCATCAATAAGATCTTTAAACTGTTTGGGAAATGGAAATGTATATCCTAAAATATGAAAGATTTTTACCAAGTATTATAATGTCTAGATTCTAGCTTGAACAATGTTAACAAAGAAGGATCAGAGTATCACTTCATTCTTAACCTCATTGACTTAACTGATGTAGTTTTTACCTGTTTACCATATTTGTGAAGGCCGACTTACTCATGTAGTAAATAAGAAAGATATGAAGCAGAAATGTTATTAGACTTCACACTCATTTTCATTAAGTTGTTTTGCAAATGCAGACTCTCAACATTTTAAGTTAAGGTATGCAAGAATTTTGGGGCATACAATTTTTGTGATATTTTTAATGCCTAATAACAGCTAAGAGAAGCTTTGATTGCCCCCTTTCAAGTCCTGAGCATAGTCATTGTTGTAAAAATAAACAATTTCCTCCTATAACAAGGAAAATAATATCTGCAAATAAAAATAGATTATATAAATGGTAACATTTACACAATTTTAATTACTTCTCCATTTGAATATTTTCCCAAGCATATTTAAAAGTTTTATTTTTCCATATTTGGTAATGAATACATATAAAACTTGAAAGGTCTATCCTTATTTTAAAAAAAACTAAACAAAATTATTACCAATGGGTCTAATATATCATTAAATATAATAAAGTATGAACTTTCAAGGGACAGACAGTACTGACACAGAGTATGATTTCAATATGTATTTGTTAAATAAATTAATTAACAGCATTGAAAAGTCATGGGTTATTTTTGTTTGTTTCAATAAAGGAACAGATCTAGCCTATGACTATTAATTGAAAATGATCTTTTTTATTCCATTTTAAAAATTATTCCTACATAGCATATGTTGTTATGATATTCAGGGCTTTGCAAAACCAATATAAACTTAGTATTGCACTGAATTTTGGGGCATGTTATTCATGAACTTTCAGCTGCCTGCAGAAATTCTCTTCTGTAAGTTTAGTGGAGGTAGATGGACATATGCAGATGCAGTGGATTAGAGGGAAAAAAAAAACAGATACTGAGACTCTTACAGAAAATTATTCTCTAAAGGATTCCTGATGCTTGTGTTCTACTCTGGTCAAAATCTACAGAAAATGTAGTGTTCTGATGACATCCAATTGGATCTTTTGTGGCTCATTTTAATTTTCTTATTACCTGTTACAATCAACAGAATTTACACTCACTCTCTACATAGATTATTGGGGAAGATAAATTTCAGTTCAGTAAGCAAGAACTGTGTGTCCTGTGAATGAATGAGCTTCTCTGGCAAGGGAAGTATTTGAGCAAAGAAAGACTTCAGAATTAAATAGAGACATTGATCCTGCGTTCATTTTTTTTTTAGACATAATTACACAGGTAATGTTGTCAGCCCCAAACCAACACAGAAATAAAATAAAATTAAATCATGTTTTCATTGCCATAAAGGGACTGTGACACTGAGCTTTCTATAAGTTCTATCTTGTACAACTCTCAATGGAGATTGTATGAGTCATTGTTCATTTAATGAAAAGGAAAAAAAAACTACTAGTAATTTTATCCAGTTGTTTAGCTACTCAACATGTGTTGGAATTGCAAGTTTTTCTACTCATTTGACCCACCATAGATTTTATTTCTTCTGTCCACACATTGTTTCATATATAAAGAAAGGGTCTGTATACATGGATAGTGCCTAAAGGCTCTATCATATATTTATTTGTTTAAAAGTCAATTTCATATATGTACATTTATTCATTATGTTTTTGATCCATAAAATGTAGGTACCTAAATATGCAAAGAGAAGCTTAGAAAGTGTTTTCTCTGAAAGCTGGAAAGCATTCAGTATTGTTTCCACCCACCATTGCTAAACTGAATGCTAAGAGCCTTGAAGGCAGTTGTCTCTTCTGTTGACAATGAATCTGAGCTCATTCTTGAACTGAAACTACAACTAAATGCCAGTAATATAAGCCAAGGCAAGGCAACAAGTATTCCACTAGTGCATCTGTACATTGAAAGCCTAATACCAAGCCATGGAAATGAGTGTATGAACTTCAAGTGAACAGTGAATGGGCCAGCTATTTAACCAGAAGAAATGACAGCAATATTCGTAAGTTAAGCTCTTCTGATCTATGAATTAATTAGATATAAAGACATTGTTTACTCCTGACATATGATGAAAGACAGAGATGTGAACATGGTGATAATAGAGATTAGAATTTAAGGGTCCTATGGTTATTAATCTCATGTTTGGCTCCACCTCATCTACACCTTATTGTTCAAATATGTCCCAATTCCTATAATATGAATATAACATTGTCACATAGGATGATATATTCTGGGACTTCAACTTTTAAATATATAGTAAAAAAAAAACCTTAAGTGTTGACATTCTTTCTGATTTAATGTTTCTCCAGTTGAACTTTAGCAGAAAGAATGAGCTTTTCTATGTGTAAGTGAGAGATAACCATTGAAAAGATATGCCAGTGACCACTTTTTTAATAAATCCTGTGACTTACAGTTTTTTTAAGGATATCTACATGAAAGATAGATTGAGTCAACCAATTTGGCTTGCTGTTGGTTATAATAAAGATAGATAATATGCCTGGTAATAAACAATGGCTCGAAAAAGACGATGAACAAATTTACATTCCAAGTGCAGAAAGTCATTACAACCAGTGTTCTGAATATTTAATCATTAATTATTGCAGACCTTATTAGTAAGAATATGTAAATAATTGTTTTAAGCCTTACTGATGAGAACATGTACTGAATTATCCATATCCATATTTAAAGAAGGAAAACATGACAGCCATATCTTGTAGGACAGCTATGACTTGATATAAAGTAGAAACTATAAAAAAAAATCTTAGTAGCAAAGTAGCAACAGCTTACAAGGTTCATACTTACTGTGAAAAGCATAGCCCTGGAATATGTGGAGCTTAGACCAAAAACCTTGAGGTATAAAATAATAGATTACTTAAGGAATTATTTGCTGAGCCTTTAAATTCTTTCTTCTAATGAGAGATTAAATAAGAGAGGAACAAAAAAAAGCAGAAAATAAATTACTGAGATTTTTTTCACTTGTCTATTTTCAGACTAGATTCCATGGCTGTTACTCACCCAGAAAGTGTTTGATGTGAATTAATGTTTCATAAAGTTTAGTTCCCCATGTTTACTTTGTGTTTGATCATGTCTGCCGCCTCCTAAACTCTAATATCAAGGGAAGGGGATGTTAAAATTTGCAATCAAGCTACTGAATACAATAGACTTTAGAAGCTAAAGGATAAGTAGTTCCTGATCAAGGAGGGGTTATTAACACATGCCTAATAAATAATTACATTAATAAAATTAGTGGGCATGAAAAATACTTTTAATGTCAAAATACCAGCTTCTTCCGGCTAAATGGAGATAATTTTTATTTTAACTTTACTGTTCCCCTTGCTCCCTGGATAGAGAAAACAGACAGTATAAGTTCTTATCATGCTTTAAGAACCCAAAAGAGAGCCTGGAAAGATGGCTCAGAGGTTCAATTCCCAGCAACCTTCTGGGTGTCTCAAAGCATCTATAATAGGATCTGATGACCTCTTCTGACATGCAGGTATACATGCAGAGCACACATACATACATACTCATACAAGTATATAAAATTTTTAAAAAAGAACCCAAAAGAAATAGAATGTTAAGAAAAATTAAGCTAGATTTGGAAATTGTTGATATTCTACTCTTCAGCTGTTTCTAGTAGAAAAGAAATTATTATGTAAAGAGGATACAAAATGAAGCACCACAATAAGCAAATATATATTATCGAACTGTGAGGCGAGAAAACAGTTATACTCTTCATCCTTTGCTACTTGCACTTGTTGCATTTTGAAAATATTGCCAACATCAGTCAGTCAGGTGATTTCTGATTGTGGCCATCTCTCCTCCAGAGATTTTATGGTATTTTAAAAATGAGTAAACTCTGCTACTATCCAAAGTGTGATCTCTCTTTGTAATTCATATTCAACCATCCATATTCATAAACAGTTAATAGAGTCTAAATGGGAGACACACTATTAAACTAGAAATATAAGTAATTCTACCCTAGGCTATCATTGCAACAAATTGTAGCATTGAGAAAGTAACTTAACCTCTATGGATGACTATGTCTGTAAGGATTCCCTCAGCACCACTGCTCTTTAATATAAGGCCTAAATTGATATGTGCATAAATTTGAATTTCAAATTTCCTTGACTATCTAGAAATATTTTTGAAAGTTAATACTCTACATAGAATTTCTTTTTATTTCTCTACAAAAATATATAAATATTTAAAGCATGAAACTGGTTAGTCTAATAATGAAAGGAACATAATCTTGCTTCTTTACTGAAGCTCACAATGTAGCAAGTGCTCAATTAACTAATCTTTCTCCTTTATATTCTTCTTCTTAGGTCCTTTGTAACACACTTTTTTGAGAACTTGATTTCCTGTAGAAAATCAACCATATACTGAACCCTGTTCTAAAACATTTCAGATTTTTCTGTACTATTTAGAAATTTTATACTTTTAACACATGACTAACTAATGTTCATTCATTTAACATACTTTGAATGTATTTTACTTTAAAATGAAATTCCCTACCAATAATTTTTAAAACATTACACAAAAGCATTGTTCCCAAGCAATGTGATCTAGAGTTTGTAAGAGAATTTACTCATAACTGACAACTGATCCCTGTTCCATGCAAGTGGAACCACTCCAACAAAGAATCAAAAAGAAGGAATAAGGAAGAAGCCATGCTATTAGTACAAAATTATCCTGTGCCTGCCAGGGGTTCTCAGACTCACATCTGCCTTGGGGACTCCCTATATCAATGATATAAGAATCATTTACATGATTTGAAATATCGTTATGATATATGACATTGTTGCCCTAGGTCCACAATTTTAACAACTCCCTAGACAATTCTGACATGTTGCTAGTTTTGGTAGTCTCTGTCCTGCTTATTAAATAGAAATCATTCTATATTGGAACAATACAGACATAAGATACTGCCATTTTTAGCTAACTTGGAATCTTCTTAGATATATTGTTAGGTATTATTGTATTTCATAACTCAAGATTTTCCACATGGTTGATTATGTCTTGCACAGTTGTACTGTTCTTCAGCTAACATTATGATTTAGGACAAACTATTTACCATTTCTAGCTGTTTACCTGGAGAATTTTTCTTTTACTCTTTCCCTTAGTTTTTAAATGCTTTTTTTTATTTTTCAGAATAAAAACAAGGGTAGACAGTCATAAGGATCTCTTGCAGCCGTCAAACCATTCAACATGCTTGACCCATTGCTTTTCTGGGTCTCAGAAGCCTGTGTGATAGCTAGGATATGGCAACAAGTTATAACACTGTAGATTGTCCACAATGATGAATTCAAAATTAAATGTGAGCTATGCTATTCACTAGCTGTGCTTGAGCTGTGCTTGAGCATCTCTGTTAGTATCAGGTTCTGTGTATGTATAATAGGGGTAGCCTATTTTACAAACAAATGAATGCACCCCTAAAATAATAGACCATGATACATACATATATTTATGTGTATGTGTGTGAGTGTTCCACCACTAAGGTACACTCTCAGTTATAAAAGAAAATAAGAGAAATTTAGAACATATCCAAATTTCAGCTCTAACATCTTTTGGTGTTTAACTGGAAGCTCACAAAAATTGATGAAAATTTAAACGATCAAAGGGCAAATACTGAATAGAAGGGATATGCACAAACACAGTGTGGAAACATGCAGTAACATCTACTGGAATTAGAAAGTACTGGGAGGGGTTCTGGGTTGTGGCAGTGGTGGATAGACAGCTTGCCTCACTAAGCACATATAACATCTCCTAAAATAAGCAGGCCTTCTTTTTTTCACTGTTATGATAAATCTGTAAATTAATATTAATTTAGCATGTTAGCAGTCCATACAGCTAAAGTCCAAGGATAGAATAGCAGATACATTCTCAGAGATCATTTTCTGGTGAGGAAATTTAGAAATATCCAACAACCTGACTGAATACTTCACATCAACTGCTGGCTTAGGCACAGAACCAGCTAAGGGTAATTTACAAGAGAACCCCACCTCCCTTTACCTTTCCTAAAGATTACAGAAAATGAAAGAGTCAAAATGTTAAGATATAAACTCATTAAACAGAAATTAATTTGTTCAGTGATGCAGAAATGAAATAATTTAGCCAGGCTGTGATTAAGACTCTGCTAACTGCATGATAAATGGGGCTTTGACACGAACAATCTCAGCTGTGTGTGTGTATGTGTGTGTATATATATATATATATATATATATATATATATATATATATATATATATATAATTTTTAAGTTCAATGGCCCAAAAAGATAGATTTAAGGAATATTTTCACATGTAAGAAAAGAGTGATATTTAAGATAATATATTAATTTTTTTAAATTCTGTTTCTTTAAAAGATATTAGAAATGTTATATCTTATTAGAAAACCTCAAAAATTGAATATTTACTGAATTCTCAGGCAACTGATTATTTTTGAATTAATTGAATATGTAATGGAGATCAAATAAGAGGCTAGAGTTTTAACTGTGAAAACAAACAGTGAAAAAAAGTGTTGCAGGTGATTTCTATAGAATCTAAAATTGGAGAAGCATGTTAACTTTTTTACTCATGCCTGAATGCCATTTTGATTAATGAGGATGTAGCAGCTAGATAATCAGGCTTGGCAAAAATGGTTCACAAAGACTCAATTAACGTCCAAGACCCAAGACTCCTTATTCTGTAAGAAATACATGCACGTTAAAATGTATCCCCTGTCTCAAACTAGCCTCATTAGCTCCCTTCAGCCCATAGTTGAGACAACCCTTGAGATGACATCCTTGTCAATGTAAGATCACCAAATGAGTGCTCATGTGGGTAAGGATATTATGTATCTCCATGGACTATGTTGAGACCAGAGTCCAGACTACTTAATTGTCTACAGAAAACTGGAAGCCATCTATCCATAAGAAAACATATGATTTATCACAGATTCTAATGCATTGTTTTAAAAAAATTAATCAAGGGACAATATTATGTTTTTCTTCCTTTTCTTTTTCTGTGTCTTAAAATCATGTGGATAATAGAGTGTGACAATATAAAAAAAATGTTTTATAGAGTTCCTAAGAATCAAAGGAGGTATGGGGGGAGGTAAAAGGCAACATACCCCCTTTTATAAATACACTGACCATACTTTTAAAATTCAGTTATCTTTTCAGTAGTAATGTGGTTTATTCCCTGTCTGTACCAGCATGGGATGAAGAAGTGCTTTTAAAAAACAAGATAAAGGGATAACAAGTCTAAATTCAGACCCAGGTTTACATCATGCAGAAAGAAGAAATCATCAAGAAGAAACAAGAAAATGTGAAGTAAATTCATGATCAAGTCCATTTTAGCTTTTAGCACCTATGGTGTAATTTGCTAGCATTTCTGAGCCACAGATTTCTCTTCTGTTATCCAAATGTGACAGACTGTCATTAGATTCACCTAAGAAACTCATAAATATGGAAATTGATCAGAAATATGGGCTATCATATACTCTAGACTTTTCCTCCATGCTTTTTGCCAGGTGGCTATGTTCTATGACTGGTAAGGGGTTGGACCCTTCCATATAAAGCTTGGAATAAAGTGCTGCTAAAGAAGAAAGCTATAGTGACGATCCACAAAGGAAGAACACAGAATGTGCCTATCACCTTGATTCTGTTCAATGTTGCCATATAGACCATAGCCAACACTTGAGTAGTTCACGTAATTTTCATAAAGGGACTTATACTCAAGGAATGGAGGGCAAAGCAATCACACTAAAACAAAATGTGCCAATTCTTCCAATATGTAAATTTTAAGAATCAGTAATGAATAAACTACTTTGAAAGCAATTGTATGTTTTATTATTGTAATGTAATTTGCACTATGATATTGTCATGTTCAAGCAAATTTAAAATACTCTGATATCTAATGCCAAATGTACAGTTCATAAGTTCATGTTATTTCTTATAAGAATTACATTGCATTGTGCCAGTTGATTAATGCTATTAACTTGCCCTGGGTGTGTTATGATGCAGATCCAACAGGGTTGTTGTAAGCACACTAATTAGTCATCTAGGGTTTTATAGATAAAATCACACATTGATCAGAAATCACTTTTCTACTTATTTTTTTGTAGAGTATTTTTTCACACCTGAGAAAACATGATTATTTTATATCAAACATCAGTTTTTCTTTAAAATCTTATTTTAGTAGCCAATGCATGTTTGAAATAAGATGTTAAATATTATATGATAATATTAAGGTTGTGTTTGTAAGTGAAAATATGCATGCTGTAATGAATCATGCAGGTTTGAGGGTGCGTTTTTCCACTGCCATCTTCCACAAGAGCTTTGTCTTAATCTGTGCATGATTTACATCCTTTCAAGAGTCCTCTTTCAGTATTTATGAAGTGATATGTGAGTCTTAGTGCTGATGAGCCCCTGAGACAAGGTGCAATACTGTTCTGTTTTAGTTTTTCTTCTAATTTGCATTATAGTGTTGTAAATTTTCCCAGAAAACTTTTTCTTGGAGTTGTTGGCAATTAGCTACAATAAATAAAACAATTTCTTGGTAAATCTTACCACTGACTGCATAGCAACTTAATGTGTCAGAGCATGAAGATGTGAAAAAGTCATTTTTACAAGTTCCATTATATGAATACAATATTCTGGCAGCTTTTTGTATAATCAAGAAAGGCTTATCATTTTTGAAACACTGCCAAATCAGTACTACTGCCAAGAGGGAGAAGCATTAAGTCAGACCTGCATTACACTAACTTGAGCAATAACAGACTATCCAGACCACAGCCAATTGGTACAGCAGAGATGGGGGAATGGTAGACCAAAACTTTTGTTTCTTAGTAATTTGCAAAATGTAAGAGTATGAATTTTGGCAATAGAGTCATGCCTTTACATGCTGATAATTCAAAATGATCTTTAAAATTAAAACTGATCCCATTCTGGGAAGGATGTGTCCACGCATTTTGTTTATTTGGTCTGATTTGTTTCAGAATATACTTGTGTTTTTGAAAGGCCTAAATTCAAGCAGGTACTATGTGTAGACCAATCTCTCCCTCTCCATATGAGAAGTCATTTATCATAACACATAATGGGTAGAACATAGCTTTCAGTAATTCAAATCACCAGTATAAACATTTATAATGTTGAAAGGTGATTTCACTGTTATGTTATCAAAGCAATGGAAATCCTAGCTTTCTGTTCATTTGTTTATCTACAGAATATTGCTTCTTTGAGGTCTAATTTTATCAGCAACAATGAAGGTAGTGTAATGCTAAGAAAATTGACTCTAGTTACTATTCCAAGTCAAAATCCTGAAGCTGAGTCCTGCTGTAGTCCAAAAGAAAAGCATTGATTCACATAATGAGCAGCCAGCCTCAGAGAGGATGACTACAACAGTCATGATATCATAAGTGTGAGCAGTCCAGTCTGCCACAGAAAGGATGACTGCATTGCACCATTCATTCATGATATTGCAGTTGTGGGAAAGAATAACTATGCCATTCATTACACTGCAGGTGTGTAACAGTCAGCAAACCTCTGATCTGGTCTTCTAGTTTGATACTGCATGCATCCCTTCATTGAGTTTACCTGTAAGTAACAACACTTTGTGGCAGCTAAGCAAATATTTTAATAAGCCATGAAAGGCAAGATGTCATAGGAAATCTGTACTTTCCACTATTTGGAGAAATTGTACTTTCCATAAATTAAACTGGAATTGCCATTTGAAATTTCCTTCCCTTAAAAATATGCCATTACAATGTATGCTCCTGTTCATTGATGCCTTTTAAGCTTATAGCTATATGATGTGACTGCTACAATTTTGTGAAATTTTGTTTAGCAATTAATGGTTTTTACAACCTGCACAAAGATTCCAATGCAGAAGTAAATGTGTAAAGAATTTGAGCCTGTATGTAAGATGTCTCTTCCTTATGTGACATTTACTATATTCAATGTAAATACCTCACTGATTTGACACTGGAGTTATTAGATGTGTAAATAATGATGTTCTATTTGGGCCTAATGAATTCCTGTAACGTGAATATTTAAAATAAAAGGATTCAATTTAAATGTACAATAGTTTTGGTTATTTAAAATGGTTATGTTCAATGTATTCCCTTGGAATCTATTTTGACTCACATGCAAATCTAGATTTGCTGATATTGAATCAAAAATACATTTATCAGATTACACATTCCTTATAGATATCAAACTAAATGTCAACAATCAGTGTACACATGGAGATATTTAAGCATTGGTTTAATGGGCTCAATACTGCAACTAGACCCATTAATAATTGGATTTCACTGCATGGAGATCAGGAAAACCTCATTTTTTCCTGATCCTAACCTTAAAGAACTTGTTTTCTGTTTTCTCTAGTCTCTGATTCTATACAGCCCCACCTCAGTCTCTAATTCAGGCCTGCAGAGTCAACAATAGATAATACACACACACACACACACACACACACACACACACACACACACACACACACACACACATTGTGGACATCTCCTTTCAACCATTTGTTTCCTCTGATTGCCATCAGTCATCTAATAACGTGAAGACCACTGTGGAAGAATTTCAAAACATCTCCCTTTTCCCACCATTTATGTAATGGTATTGGTGTAAATTGCAAGCCTGATTCTTTTTCTTTTCATTGAATTGATCACTTTTTCTTCTGATTTGTTGCCACTGGCTTCATTAAGTTGACAAAATTTGAAAAAAATTTTACCTGCACTGACAGACTCCTCAAAATTTCAGGATCCATGTTTGACATTCTCTCTAATAATAGAAATAAATAATAAAATATGACAAAGGAAAAGTTCTACTAGAGTGAACCCATGATCCCAATTGTTCTACCCCTCCCCCCAAAACTCAGACACTTATTAGGATCCTTCATGGATTTGTCTATTTTTAGATAAACTCATTTGGTAGTAGGTTATTTTATTTTTTATATTTGACTTCCTCACAAATTTTATAGACTCTTCTTTGCTTCTAACTCATCCTCCATTGACACCTCCAATGTCACTGTCACCCACTCACTTCCATGGCAGTCCTGCCATTGGCATGTTTCATGTGATCCACTTCCCAGGAAATTCCTATCCCTGATGAAGTCATAGCATCCTTAATATTACATTCAAAGAAATATATGCTATGACTCAAAATATATTCCAGATATAAAATATTTCAAAATATTCTAAAGCAAAAGAAAGCAGAAAACGTGGTTATTATTTTTGTAGAAGTGAGAATTTAGTTAGCAAATTATATAAGCCCTTCAATGGGGATATGAGCAAATTCTTAGGGACAAAATAGGGTAAACAAGCTTTGTAATTTTAATGGAACATTCATAGAAAATAGGCATAGGGGTATTTATAATATATGAGAATATGAAGAGCTTGACAAAGTAATAAATATATAATAGGTTAGATGGTTGGAGCTGGTTTACCTTGATTTGATTTATATGGCAGCATCAAAAGTTCTTAAAAATTTATCAGCACATGTACAATATGTGGAAACCACAAAATACATAATTATGATAATGTTAATCATTTAAAAATAACCAGTATTAAATGATATACCCATTCTTATATCTAAATTCAAGGTATGTTAAGATACAGTATATGTATTTAGCTAAAAGAGAAGAATGATGTGGAAGCCCCAAATATTTGAGTCCTGGAGATAGACTGCTCACGTTTCATTCTCAGATCTCCCTCTTCTAACTGTAAAACTCATGAGCAGCATTTCACTATTTCCTTATCTCAAAAACTAGGAGCTCCCACTAGTTTGGGTTGGTTATCTCTGTACATTTCCCCATCATGATCTTGATTCCCATTGTTCATAAAATTCCTCTTCTCTCTCTTCAACTGGACTCCTGGAGCTCAGCCTGGTGCTTGGCTGTGGATCTCTACATCTGTTTTCATCAGTTACTGGATGCAGGATCTATGATGACAGTTGGGGTATTCACCAGTCTGATTACTGGGGTAAGCCAGTTCAGGCACACTCTCCACTATTGTTAGTAGTCTAAGGTGGGGTCATCCTTGTGGATTCCTGTGAACTTCCCTAGCACCTAGTTTCTCCCTGTCCCCTTGATGTCTTCATGAACTGTAGACCAACAGCTGTGGAGCCTCCATGGGACTGGTCTAGGCCCTTTTCATAGGTGAGACAGTTGTGTAGCTTGACCTGCTTAAGGGGAACCTAGCAGTGAGATCAGGATTTATCCCTGGTGCATGAACAGGCTTTTTGGAGCCTAGTGCCTAAGGTGGGACATCTTACACAGCCTTGGTGTAGGGGAAGGGGCTTGGACCTGCCTCAACTGAATGTACCAGGCTCTGCTGACTTCCCATGGGAGGCCTTGCCTTGAAGGAGGTAGGAATGGCACAGGGGAGGTTGGCGGGGGAGAGGCTGGGAGGGAGGAAGGAAGGGGGATTTGTCATTAGTATGTAAAATTAATAGAAAAAATTTTAATAATAAAAAAGAAAGAAGAAAACTAGGAGCATAGCTCAATCTTAAAGTACTCGGCTAGCATATATGAGGATCCTATATGAGGATATATAGGAGGATCCAAGCACCATAAAAATAGCACATTAAGTAAAGTAATACACCAAATAAATTTACAAGAGTACCGGAATAAATAGTAGTGCAAGTATTTTCCACCACATCTTTTCTTCAGTCTTTCCAATCATTTTTAAACCATTTCTTCTAAAATATACTGTGTTATTAATTCAATTACTATTATATTAAGTGGAAAGACAGTAAAAATGCTTTCATCACAGTGAATGTAGCTCAATGTTTCAGAGTCAAGAAAAATGTTGAATATTTGAAAACCTACAGTCAGTGATCAGATACCCTGAAACAAACAAACAAACAAACAAAAAAAACTGTAATCACATCTGAAACTCTGGGAATCACCAAATATAAAGCAAACTGGTAATAGTGGTAACTATTATTTTACACGCATTTTGACAAACTTTTGGGGACACAGTCTCAGTTTGAGAAAAGCTGAGAACTTTTTATCAGGTAGGTCTTTATTTCTCATCTATCTTATACTATGAAAACATTTTAGAAATGGGAATATATTCAAAAACAGTATGTTGCCAAAGTTATTAGGATGATGAGCCTGATTTCCCGAAGCCTGGTGGACATAAAGTATGACAGCAGAGTCTGGAAAAAGAAAACATAGATTATTATTAGAGGGTCAACATTACTTTCACATTGCCAGATTCTTCCAGAATGCAAAATTTAAAGCCCCAAATCCATAAGCAGCTTTAGAAGTCCAGATTTTCATTATTCAAACTGTAAGTTCTTTAACCACAAATAAATATGAATATTGCTTTAGAAACATAAACATTTATATGGCTGTTGCTGTATGATCTACACCTGCTGTTCATTTAGAAATTGACAAATTATAAATTATCATTCTTAATAAATATTGTTTCACATAGTGTCTGTTGAATCTGTTTCTCATGTAAGGCAAGTGTTACACTCTTGTGCTTGCTACTAGGTGTGTGTGTGTGTGTGTGTGTGTGTGTGTGTGTGTGTGGTCAAAAACAGTTACAAAAGTGATTTTAAAAAGCATTACTTTTTAAGAAGGTCAGTTTACATTTCAGAAACTAAGATAACAAGTCAGGTCCTTTGAGCTGTTCTCCTCTAAAGTTCATTGCTGTTTCTTCTCTGGTTTCAATAACATAAGACATTGAGTTCAGTCATCATCCAATGCCTGTCTTTTCCAGAGGACTGTGGTGTACACTAATTGGTCTAGACCTAAGAAGTCACAGTGATTCTAGAAAATATTCTATGACCAATATGGAAATCAGAACATTCTTCTTTTTAATAATACATATGGTTTTTCTGGAAATGGCCAAGTATCTGTGTTCATGGATTCTAAATTCTGCTGGGGGTTGGTGGCACATGCCTTTAATCCCAGCACCGGGAGGCAGAGCCAGGCAGATCTCTGTGAGTTCAAGGCCAGTCTGATCTACAGAGTGAAATCCAGGTCAGGCACAACACAGAGAAACCCTGTCTAGAAAAAACTGTATGTAATGTTTTGTTCATTTCTACCCCCATCACTCTCTTACTAACCCTCTTACACCTCCTGAATTCCTCTTCCAAAGTCCCCCTCCTATTTTCACATCTAGCTTGCTTTTTTGCTCTATATTTATTTTAACCACTGTGTTTAATTATGTTTGTTTATATTAATAAGTATAAATGTGGAGTTATTTACTTGAGCATGAACTGTTCATAAGTGAAGAAACTGATAATACCCTCCAGTAATTATTAGCTACCCATAGTCATTTGGCAGGGATGGAGCCTCGGGGCCCTCTCCTCTGTATGATGGAGGGTTGAGGGTCCCCATTTGTATAGGTCTTTTTCAGGTAACCATAACTGGTGTGGGTTCGTTAATGAAACAGCTATACCATGTCTGAAAGATAATGTTTCATAGCACTTCTTCCTATCCTCCAGCTCTTAGATTCTTTCCACCCCCTTTTCCATACTCACTGAGCCTTTGAGGGCATAAAAAAATGTAATGTTTAGGGCTGAACAATTGACATCCGATTATTCTCTACACTTTTTCTTCATTCATAGTTACCCACTGCAAATAGACAATTCTCTGAACAAGGCTGAAAGAAGCACTATTTTATAGGATTAAATAAAAATATTTAGAAGGCATTTTGACAACAAATCAATGTAAATATTAGGAGGAAACTCCAGCAGGCTGTAAAATGACACCCAATCTGTTTCACACTTTCTAGTCTAGACACTCAATTAAGATGAAGCCAAAACCTTTGAATATAAAAAGGAGGGGTTGTGGCATGTGTACATGAGTGGTGTATGTGCATGTTTCAGCATGTGTACGTGAGTGGTATATGTTCATGTTTTGGCATTCATATGTGAATTGAGTAGGTTTATGTTTGGTATGTATATGTGAGTGGTGTATGTGAATGTAACCTTATTCACATGTATGTGCACTTCTGACTGGCCTAAACTGTAGATGTAACCAACCGTCTTATTAAATAAGAAACACAGAAACAATGTAAAAGAGAGAGCCGAGAAGTCAGAGCTTAGAGCTAAAATCTCACCCTTCCTCCTGCTGTCCCAGCTTCGCGAAAAGAGACCTACTTCCTGTCGGTTCGATTTTTTATAGTATGTTGTTCTGCCTTCTCATTGGTTGTAAACCCAAACACATGACTGCCTCGTCACTGTCTGAATGTACAGCCCCCTAGGTCTTAAAGGCATATGTCTCCAATGCTGACTGTATCCCTGAACACACAGAGATCTTATGGGATTAAAGGCGTGTGCCACCACCGCCACACTCTTGCTATGGCTCTAATAGCTCTGACTCCCAGACAACTTTATTTATTAACATACAATCAAAATAATAATTCAGTACAATTAGATTACCACCACACTAAACACCTGATAAGAAAAGAAAGGAAGGAAAGGGAAGGGAGGGGAGGGGAGGGGAGGAGAGGGGAGGGGAGGGGAGGGGAGGGGAGGGGAGGGGAGGGGAGGGGAGGGGAGAGTGGACACATACTACCCTGTCATGTGTTTTTTTCCACTAAGCATAATGCAACAAGAACACTCACCGAATGCCTACCAGATGCCAGTGCCAGGCTCTGATACTTCTATATATCATTAACCATGAGACAAAAAGAACTACATTCTTCAATAAATTTCTAATCCCAATTATGCAGTTATAGCAAAATAAAATGGACTAAAGCAATGGCTTATATTTCATAATACAGATTATAAAAGGAATAAATAAATAAATCAACATCAAGTATACAAATCAAATTTCATGCATGAAACCAAATTCCTGCAATAATTTTTTAAATGCATATGGAAACAGCATTCAGAAAAATATGTGAAAGCAAAATATTTCGACTGTTTTTAAATGAGCTATAGTGCTCTAAGAAGTCATCAAAAAGTAAAAGTTGCTTTAAATGGGTTTAATTTACTTTACTTTTTGGTTAAAAAATAGTATTAGTGAATTCAAAATGAATCCAAGGAAGCAGTTTCTTTTTCAACTCCAAGTGGTGATCAGTATTCCCCCCAACCCCCACTGCCACCAAATACACCTACTTAGTTCTGCTGCATTTTTACACAATGGTAGATTAAGATGCAAATCTGTCCTCACATCTTTCAAGGTTTTATTCTCAAACAGATTTTTAGACAGAGAAGAACCCTATTTCAGCGGGGAGAAATTCACTGGATACAACGAGAAACAGTCACAGAAAGGGTATTCTTTGACTTAAGAATCACGATAAGAGGAGATGAATTGTAAAAGGTGTAGAAATGAGAGAATATAGAGAAGAAGAAAATGTAATTTAGTTCCATGTTGTGTCTGAACAAAGAGGATAAGCATTTTAATGTAACATTTAATATTATAGTAACTTAAAAGTGTACAGTAACACTACACTTAAGATTTAAGAATAACATCATTGATTCAATGCACTGTTTATTAACAAATTCAGGGAAAATACTGTGATCTCTGATTCTGAAATCATGGACTAAGGATTATACCAAAACTTTCTTCTGAGGAGAGTTAAAAATCTGAATAAACTATAAAGATCTTTTAAAAATCATTTGCTGGTTCATAATACATTTTTTAGAGTTAAGGTAAGATAAAAAGGAGATGAATCTAGTGCTTTTAACATGATTGGGAAAATTCTGCTGAGGAATTACACAGTTATTAAAGTACCTGTCACTGAAAGCAAAGCCAATTTGTATTTTATACACTTTGAATGTCTTCAAAATTTTGGGGTAATAAAAATTAATTCTAAGCAGCAATTAACAGTGAAAATCCTACATACTTTACTGTTCATTTTAGGCACAAATCTATAAAGTCAGATATGCAGATTATGGGGTCATAAAGAATGGTGTGCAAGGACTGCCATCAGACCACCTGAACATATCATCCTACTTCATATCAAAGCCCAGTTTCAAGTTCTACAGCTAAGAAACATCAAGGATCAGCAGAAACAACAGAAATCATTAGAAGAAGATGCATCGTCATGCATTACCCATCATTCTTTCAATAATCTTCCTGATAGAATGGCCATAACACGAAAATAAAGAGGCAAACCACTAGAATAATTGTAAATGAAAAGTAAATCATAACCATGTTCAAAAGGGAAATAGAAACAGATACTGAAGATCCTAGAGCTGAGATGACAGAGTTTCTAGTCTGGAAAAGCAACAAAGATAAACTGTATTTCAGACAGGATGCCAAATCACAGGAGGTAGGAAGGAAGGGGAGAAAGAAGGGTAAAGGAGAAGACAATAAAAGAAGAGAAATGGAAAGAGAGACAGACAGACAGACAGAGACAGAGAGAGACAGAAAAGGAGAATCTTAAAATATCCACTACACTAATCATAGGGGACAGAAGAAAGAGAAGAAACAAGTTGTCAAGAGATCAGGGAAATACTCATTAAAACTGCTTGAGGATTTGATCCCATCCCAGAAAGAGCAGACAAGATCATGGAAACAAGGGACAGCAACTGCTGTTGAAAATATGGAGAAAGAGGGACCTTCCTTCATCCTTGGTGAGGTTGCAAATTGATGTAGCCCCTATGGAAATCAATTTGAAAGTTTCTTAGAAAGATAAAAGTAGATCTACCATATGACTAGCTATACCACTTTTTGGCATATGCTCAAAAATCTCAACATTTTATACCACAAATTACTTTTCTCAGCCATGTTCATTGCCACTTTATTCAGAAAGGCTAAGATCCAGACACAACCTAAATATTCTTCAACTGTTGAGTGGATAATGAAAATGTGATGCATATACACAATGAAATGCTACTTGGTTGTAAAGTGAAATAAATTAACAAAATATTCAGGTAAATGGTTCAAACCAGGAAAGTAATATACAAAGTGAGGTAACCCAGATTCAGAGGACAAACACTGAATATTCTGCTGTTTGGGGATCCTAGCTATGAATCTTTGTGTAGCAGAATTTTAAAAGGTCTTATTAATAAAATCAAGCCTGATGCCAGGTATTGGGTTGAATGCTGGAAGATCAGAGAAGCAGAACAAGCCACAGCCACTTCACCTTGCCAATTCCTCACCTGATGCTGTTTCCTTAGATTGGAAGCTTCTGTGGCCTCATCTGAATGGTTCTCAGCTGAACTAAAAAGTCTAAAAGCTTAACCAGGTAGTTCCTGGTCTTCATGCCTTTTATACCTTTCTGCTTCCTGCCATTATTTCCTGGGATTAAAGGCTCTTGTCACCATGCCTGGCTGTTTCCAGTGTGGCCTTGAACTCACAGATGCATCTCTGCCTCTAGAATGCTAGGATTAAAGGCATGTGTGCCACCATTTTCTGACCTCTATATCTAGTGGCTGTTCTGTTCTCTGAGCCCAGATAAGTTTATTAGGCTGCACAATATTTGGGGAACACAATATCACCACATCTTTGAATATATATATAATAAATATATATTTGTGTGTGTGTGTATGTATATATATGTATGTGTATATATATATATATATATATATATATATATATATATATATATATATATCACCTGGAGTAAAAACAGAAACCAGAAAAGTAAAAAGAGAACATTGGGGTGAGCAAGGAGGATCTCTAGAGATGGGGGATAATAGAATACAGTTGATATGAAAGGGAATCTGAACAAACTAGTTTGGGGATAACTGTAGAGAGGGAGAGAAGAAAACACAAAGGGAGAGGAAGAAAATGGGGGCAAAGAACACCAACATGACCAACACGATTGAAGAAACTGTACGAAAACATGGTATTTAAGCTTTATTTATTTAGATAGATAGATAGATAGATAGATAGATAGATAGATAGATAGATAGATAGATATTTAGTTGTGATGATTTGAAAGAAAATGCCCCCCAATGGGAGTGACACTATTAGAAGTTGTGGCTTTGTTAGAGCAGGTATGGCCTTGTTGGAAGAAGTGTGTCACTGTGGAGGTAAGGTTTTGAGATCTCACATAGACTCAAGCCATGCTCAGTGACCACTTCCTGTTGTCTGCAGGTTAGTATGTAAGAACCCTCAGCTCCTTTTCCAGTACCATATTTGCCTGCAGGCTGGCTTGATTCCCACCGTGATGATAATGAACTAAATCTGAACTGTAAGCAAACCACCACAATTAAATGTTTTCCTTTACAAGAGATTGTCATGATCATGGTGTCTTTTCACATATACTATGTGTATGTACATATGTAAAGAGTTTAAATGGCATTACACCAGTTGTAGTGATAATGCTGCCCACAAGAACAACAGACTACCTGACAAGAAACCTAGAATTAAGCATGGGAACCCTCCCTTCAAGCTGTTGGTCAGTAAAATCCTGAAGAATCCCAAAATAATATAGGTTTGCACTTGCTCTTTGTTGACTCCCCAAACTTGAAGATTTTATTCCCAAAGACACTTCATGCACAGAACATGGAGGAATCCAGCTGGAACTAAACCGAAAGCCTCCTTCCTACGCTAGGTCATGCTATCTGAAGGTATTATAAAAACTACTAAGGAAGAAAAGCAATTAATAGTCCTAATCAGCTCTAAGCCCTACAAACCACAAGAATAACCAGCATCACATGATTTGCCTGAGTTTTCCACAGTGGCACATACATCTTATGAGTCACCAACAGCTATTTGTACATATGGCCTACTCAGTAGGAGAGAATTAGTACTTGGTAACTAATACCTAATTGACTTTGCATGGCTTGTGATATTATGGACCTAGAGCAGACCCTACTATTGCCACTTTTCCTGAATCAGTATAATTTCCAACTGCATTCTATATGTGTATTCTTATATGAAAAGGTAAGTGATCTTACATGTAAAGATGACTTATCTCAGTCATCACCAAATAAACTTTATTTTGCAGCAGACAGACACTATTACAGAAATCCACAAATGGTCAAAATGCAGAAAAATAATGAACTACACGATGCCAACCCCCAGTTGATAGTTCTGCAACACAACACCTCAACCTAAAGCTCAGAAAACCATGCGAATGAGGAGACAGAGGATTCTAAGTGCCAGAAACCAAGACATCTGCTGTGATATATTGTCTTCCATACTGTTACCTACACAAGACCTCCACAATGAAATTTCAGTTAATATCCAAATGTGGATGGAGTAGGTTGGTTCACAAAGCCCCAACACTAGTTGAATGGCTATGGACAAGTAATGACTGGTAAATAAAAGAGAATTTTCTATGGGGATGAGTCCCCTCATAGGACACCCAATCCCAAGTGATGAGCCCTCAATACATATTTAAAAAATGCAACACTAAATATACTTATCAAGGTATGTAATTATTGCTTGTATATATATATATATATATATATATATATATATATATATATATATATATAGTTACATACAAATGTAATGATAATAATTAAATAAAAAGAAGTCATAAATTTGAGAGGGAGTTGAAAGGTCACAGAAAGTGCTTGTGACAGCAGAGAGTGGTGTGAGATGAAAATGATATAATTACAGTATTCATGGATAAATCCTCAAAAAAAAGTGAAACTTGGAAATAAGGGAAGTTAGATAACAGACTCCAGAGGCATCAGTAAGCTGCAGAGGGGATATGATAAACACATTTATATCAATCAAGTTTTGTATTTAGATGAAATAAATTGATTTCTTTTTTTTTTTTTTGGTTTTTTGAGACAGGGTTTCTCTGTGTAGCTTTGCACCTTTCCTGAGACTCACTTGGTAGCCCAGGCTGGCCTCGAACTCACAGAGATCCGCCTGGCTCTGCCTCCCGAGTGCTGGGATTAAAGGCATGCGCCACCACCGCCCGGCTAAATTGATTTCTTGAAGGTGCATATAACAAAAATTCTTTCCAAAGTAAGAAAAATAATCTGCAATATCAACATGCATTTTGAGCTTCAGATTATTGCTGAAAAATTTCCCACAAAAAAAAAATTAACAGTGTAAGGCCGAGTGTGATGGATGGCACATGTTCCAGCATTTTGAACATGGATGGATGCATTTAGTTCCAGCATTTGGAGGCTGAGGCAGGTGGATTTCTATGAGTTTGAGGCCAGCCTTGTATACATATCAAATTCCTGGACAGCCAGAGCTATATAACAGTGAGTCCCTGTCTCAAAAGACAAAATCAAAACAAAACAGCAAAGAGGTATAATGGCTTACTCAAAAGTTCTACACGATCTTGTTTAAAACTGTATTCATAAAACATAGTTATTTCAAATCAATGTGCCTAGAAAACTGTTTATGAATATTAGCCCAAAATGAATAGACAGTAAATTTCCATTGGAAAAGTAGAACATTTAATAACAAGATAAACAATGGATAACTTTAAAATTGTTTGGAGTCAGAATAGGTGAGTGACCTGCCTACCAGCTGAGCTGCCCTACTCTGCAGATTCTGATCCCCAGACCCTATCCCTCAGCATGCCCCCCACCCCTCACTTCATCACTAGCACCTCTGTTGGGCCCTGACCCCAACTCCAACAGAATTCCTGTGCTCCAATACAGGCCACATCAGTCTGAGGAATGGATGTCAGCATCTCAGGTAGAGACCACACCAATTGGAAGAACAAGTGCAGATGATAACAGTCATAAAAACAGGCCACACCAGTCAGACTAACAGAGACCCCAGCTGCACCAAAAGCCAAGCCACCCACAAGAAGGCCAGCTCCAAAATTGGACAGAGAGTCCCTACTAGACCTGAAGTCAGGCAGGCCACTAGAAATTCAGGTCACAGCTAGAAGTCCAAAAAGGAAACAGAAACAAAGGAGCAAAATGCCCATCCAACAAAGAAAAACTCAGAAATCAAGACCTAGTCCAATAATCATCCCAAAAGCAAATGTCTAAATGCCAGTGTAAGAATGCAATCAACATCAGCCAGAGCAATATGTTAACACCAGAGCCCAGTTATCCTATGACAGCAAGACCTGAATATTCCAAAGCAGCTGAAGCACAAGAAAAAGATCTTAAAACCAACTTTATGAAGATGATAGAGGTCCTTAAAGAGGAAATGAAAAACTCCCTTAAAGAAATAAAGAAAAGACAACCAGAAAATGAAGGAAACCTATAAATCACTTAAAGAATGCCAAGAAAACTATGAAAAAAAGGTGAAGGAAGCTACTCAAATTCTGAAAATCAAAATAGAAGCAATAAAGAAAACACAAAGTGAAGGAATTATGAAAATGGAAAATCTGGGTAGGCAAACAGGAAGTACAGACATAAAAATCACAAACAGAATAGGGATGGAAGAAAGAATCTCAAGCATTGATGATACAGTACAAGGAATGGATTAATCAGTAAAAGAAAATGTTAAATCTAAGACTCCTAACACAAATCACCCAGGAAATCTGGGACACTATGGAAAGACCAAACAGGAATAGAAGAAAGAGAAGAATTGCAGCTCAAAAATCCAGAGAAAATATTTAACAAAATCATAGAAGAAAAAAAAATCTAACCTAAAGAAGGAGATGCCCATAGAGGTATAAGAAGCTTACAGAACACCAAAAAGGTTGGATCAGAAAAGAAAATCCATGCACCACATAATAGTAAAAACAATAGATAGAACAAGGAAAAATTAAAAAGCTGCAAAGGAACAAGGCCAAGTCACAAAAAAAGGCAGACATATTTTTTAGAATCACATCCAAATTCTTAACGGAGATCCTAAAATCCAGAAGGGCCTGGACTGATATCTTTCAGACTTCTAAGAGACCATGGATGCCAGCCCAGACAACTATACCCACCAAAATTTTGAATCACCATAGATGAGGAAAAGAAGATATTTCATGCCAAATTCAAATTTAAACAACACCTATCCACAAATCAAGTCCTACAGAAGGCACACTAAAATGAATATTTCATATCCTTAGTGATCAAGAGACTACCAAACAAAATGACTCTGAGATTTAACCTTATACCTGTCAGAGTGGCTAAAATCAGAAACACAAGAGACAACTCATGCTGATGAGAATGTGGAGCAAGGGGAATATCCTTCCTTGCTGGTGGTACTACAAACTTATATAAGCACTTTAGAAATCAATATGGTGGTTTCTCGGAAAACTCTACCTCCAGACCCAACTGTACCACTCTTGGGCATATATACCCACAGGATGCTAAATCATACCACAAGGACACTTGCTCAGCTCTATTCATAGCAGCTTTATTTGTAATAGCCAGAACCTGGAAACACCTAGATGTCCCTCAGCCAAGGAATGGATAAAGAAAATGTGAGTATATACTTACTTGTAAGTGGATATTAGCTGTAAAGTAAAGGATAACCATGCCACAATCCATAGACCCAGAGAGTCTAGGTAATAAGGAAGCCTGGGGAGGATGCTTAGATCTCTCTGAGAAGGGGAAATAGAATGGATTCTGTAGGTGGGATAGAGGCAAGTCGGGATAGGAACATGAAAGATCAGGTGGCAGGTGGGATGAGAGTACTAAAAGGGTGGCATTTTGGTGTCGGTTACCAGAAAAACTCCCTAGAATCTACAAGGATGCTCTCAGCTAAGGCTCCTCACAACAGCAGAAACATAGCATGGACTGGTCATTTCCTGTGACCAGGCCAGACTTCCAGGGGATGGTTTGGGATATCAACTCAGCCACTTAACCTCTGACCTACATTCTGCCCTACCTATAGGATGTGTTAGGGTAAAGGTGGCACAGGAATTATGGGACTGCCGAACCAATCCAATGCCCGGTACATCCTGAAATCCTTACCCTGAGACTGAGCACACTCCTGACACTTCCTGAAATGCCAGGACACAGAAGCTGGATATCCCAGAGACCTAGGATAGGATCAAACACCACTGGCAAAATAAATAAATAAATAAATAAATAAATAAATAAATAAATAAATAAATAAATAAATATCTCAATTTCATGATGCCTAATGACATTCTTCTATACTCATAGATTGGTGCCTATCCAATTGTCATCAGAGGCTTCTTCTATGGAAATAGATGCAGAGACCCACAGCCAAATATTAAGTAGAACTTGGGGAGTCCTGCTGAAGAGAAGGACAACGGTTTGTAGGGCCAGAGTGGTCAACGACATTACAAGAAAACCGACAGAATCACTAACCTGGCCTCATAAGCCTTCACAAAGCCAGAAGCAACAACCAGGGAGCCTGCATGGGACTGACCTCAGCACTCTACATGTATGAGACAGTTGTGTAGCTGGGTCTTCTTGTGGGACTCCTAGCAGTGGGAGCCACGGCTGTCTCTCCGACGTTTCTGCTGGCTTTTGGAACACTATTCCTCATACCGGGTTGCCTTGTCCAGCCTTAACACAAGGGGAGGTGAAATGGACTTGATATGCTATGTTGGGTTGATGTCCATGGGAAGCCTGCTCTTTTCTGAGCAGTAACTGGAGGAAGAGTGAATTGAAGAGATCAGAGGGAGGCGATGGGGAGGAACTTGGAGGAGGGGAGGGAGGGCTAACTGTGATTGTTCAGGATATAAAATAAATTTAAAATAAAAATATAAATAAAATTAGACATTATGAAAAAATCAGGAAAGAAAAGTTGTTTGATTTCTTCCCCTCCTCTCAATTTTGGAAATAAAAAGATCAATAATGGCTGACAAAGTTGTAATAAGACAAGAATATTTGAATACTCTGTGAAATTGTAAACTTATTTCTACCATATGGAAAAACATATCATATATATACATATTTACAGTATATGTTATAATGTGTTTCTGTGTACATACATATACATTTATATGACATATATTTTATGCAACAAAATTACTTTTACTATGCATTTTAAGAAAATTATTTTTATTGTCAGGGAAGAGCTCTCTAAATCAAAATAATTACTTCACTATGTAGAACAGAAAATAGAAAAAAAATCTATATAAAAATATGAGAAGGAATTTTATAAATCATGTTGCTGATATGTTATGGAACTCTGTAATTAACATAAAGATTTAACAGTGAAAACACAGATGCCATTAGTGTGCATATGTTATCATTATATCTATTCTTCAATGTATATTTAAGAATGAGTGAGGCAACAAAGTCTGTCTGAATATGTCAAAACAAATCTAGTTTTTCTACAGTTGGGACATTACTGATTCATTTTTTCTGTTGCTGCTACACTTGTTTTAAGAAAAAATGGCACTCAACTTGTTCAAATATTTCTTACAAGATAGATTCTCTTAATTCTTTGAAATAGCTTTCTTCTTAGACTAATTAATTTGCACAAATTCATCCATATGTATATTTTTCTAAATTTGCCTTACATTTCTATTAATTTTTATGTCTTTCTGTGGTGTGTGCATGTGTGTGTATGAGAAAGAGAGAGAGAAAGACAGAGACAGGGAGACAGATTTGTGTGTGTATTCACACGCACATGTCATGTGTGCAATCATATGTGGATAAATGTCAGAGGACATCTTGAGGGAGACAATTATTGGCTTCTACCATGTGTGACTTGGGAAATGGAATTCAGAACTCAGGTTGTAAGGCTTGAAATCATGGATGCCTGAGCTCCTTTGTCTGTATTTTTTTTCTTTTTATTGAAATTAGATTCTTTTCTCAGATAGTATATCCTGATTATGGTTGCCTCTCCCTATATTTCTCCCAGTTCATCTCTACATCCCCTCCCATCTAGATCCACTACCTTTCTGTTTCTCTTTGGAAACCAAACAGGCTTCTGTGGGGTAATACTAATAAAATAAAGCAAAACAAATATTAACACAGCAAAACTGAACAAAACAAACAAAGGAAAAGAGCACAAGAGAAAGCACCAGAAGCAGAGATCCACTTTTCACACACTCAGGAATCCCACAAAGCACTAAACTGAAAGCCTCAATAGATAAACTGAGGACCTGGGGCACACCTTTGCAGGACTTGTGCATGCTGCCTCAATCTTTGGTAAGTTTATATGAGCTCTGATCACTTTGCTGGATAGTTTTATGTCAATCTCACACAAACAAAAATCATCTGAGAGGAGAAAACCTCAATTAAGAAAATGCCTCCATAACATTGACCTGAAGGACATTTTCTTAATGAGTGAATGATAGGGAAAGACAAGATCATTGTGAGTAGTGCCAGCCTGGATTGGTGGTCCCAGGTTCTATAATAAAGCAGGCTGAGCCAGCCATGTGGAGCAAGCCAGTAAAGAGCATCCCACCATGGCCTCATCAGTTCCCACCTTCAAGTCCCTTCCCTGCTTAAATGCATATCCTGACATCCTTTGATGATGAACAGTGATATGGAAATACAAGCCAAATAAACCCTTTCCTCCCAAGGTTTTGTTGGTAATGGTGTTTTATCACAGCAATAGTAACGCTAACGAAGCCAACCATTCTAATTTAGTGGGCTTTGTTTTCTTGATGTCTTCTATCCTCTCCGGCTCTTACCCTCTTTCTGCCTCCTCTTTCAGAGGGTCTCCTAAGCCCTGAGAAGAGGGATTTAATGTAGATATCCCTTTTCAGCTGAGTGTTTCAAGGTCTCTCACTCTCTGTTTAATGTCTGGTTGTGGATCTCTGTATTTATTCTCATCTGCTGCAGGAGAAAGTTTCTTTGATGATAGCTAAACTGATCTATGAGTATAGTATGTGTGTATGTGTGTATGTGTGTGTTTGTGTATGTGTGTATGTGTTTGTTATGTATATATGTGTATGTGTGTATGTGTG
Organism: Peromyscus maniculatus bairdii; assembly: GCF_049852395.1. NCBI lineage: Eukaryota > Metazoa > Chordata > Mammalia > Rodentia > Cricetidae > Peromyscus > Peromyscus maniculatus. The sequence goes on along the minus strand of NC_134853.1, from coordinate 51,210,956 downwards.
TGTGTGTGTTCTCTTCCTTCACTTCTCTCTTTTCCCTTCTCCCTTCCCCCCACCATCTCTAATACTAACCAAAGTTATCTTTTGGTACCCCCAGCAGACTCACAAAATACTTTTGGAAAAACTTGGTTGAGGAAAGCACAAATCATCTACTACTTTTTCGTGTTGCTCAAATTTTGTGTTTAACTCTGTAAAAATATGTTTTTATGAGTTTCCAAACATTTGCATTCTAGAAAACAATGCTACTCTAATGGGTAATCTCAACACTTTGAATCAAAACACCCTTTTCCAGATATCATACAATGTTCTTATGTTTTCTCAGTTTTAAATCTAAGAAACATTTACAATTTCTCCACTATGATTTTTATGAGAACATTTATTATGTAGCACAATCACAGTAAAAATATATATCATTTCATGAGCTATACAGAGAAAAGATGTATTTCAAGGAAAAACAAACCTTCAATAGGTGGATTTTTATTTTATATAGAAATATAATATATAATGGTATATCAGGAAATTTAAGCTTGAGTCATCAACATTATTAAATTTTCTTTTGGAAGAAATACTATATTAACACCAAACTGATTTTCTTTTCTATTCTTTTTTTCCAGGTTTTGGAAAAGTTAACTTTGGTAGATATTGCATTACCCTTAACTAAAAGCTCTGATTAATTTTATTGATAACATTTGCAGCTGGAAACAATTTAGTATTACTTCAGAAAGAACAATAAATAAAACTGGATCTTACAAACACTTGCGGCTGAGCTTATCTCAGCTTCCCACCTTAAGCTACATTTATTGAAAATATTAATAAGTACAAGCCAGTTGCCATCCTGGAAAACAGACCTAACTTGAAAAAATAAAGCAGATAGCACAGATAAAAGTGGAAAAATATAAAAATGAATCTTTCATAAGTGATGTGATTTTTAAAAAATAAAAGTAGCATTTTTGAGAATGAACAAATATATCGTGAAGACATCCTGGATTGTAGACACACAGAAGGAGCAGGGCTTACTGAAAATAAGGCAGTGAAGGGTAAATGGAAACAGGGGTTGCCCAAAGTTGCTGCCACTCACACAGTTAGCCTTGAGGTTCCATCAGGGAAGACAAATGGGGTTTGAAATGATGCCTTTACCAAATCTTAGGATAGTTCCATTTTACTCATATACCAGAGGGCAAAATTGGCAAATATGAGTCTTCCAGTATACCTGAACTGCCAGCACCAGATAGAAAAAAAAATGAAAAGAAACTAGTTCTCTGCATATGCCTCTCTCTCTCTCTCTCTCTCTCTCTCTCTCTCTCTCTCTCTCTCTCTCTCTCTCTCTCTCTCTCTCTCACACACACACACACACACACACACACACACACACACACACACGACTGACTGAGAAATCAATGGAGGCACATAACAGAAAGACATCTGCTCATATTCTCTTTACTGACAGTGAGGTGATTACCTAGTACTGTGGATATCACTCTGTATGCTGTGAATGTGTTGCTCTGGTTTGGTTGATAAATAAAATGCTGCTTAGCCAGTAGCCAGGCAGGAAGTATAGTATATGCAGGACAAGCAGAGAGGATAATTTTGAGAAAAGAAAGGCTGAGTGAGGAGTCGATAGACAGACAGAGAGGAAACAAGATATAAAAGTACTGGTAAGCCACAAGCCACATGGCAACTTACTTATTAATAGAAATGAGTTAATTTAAGATATAAGAACTAGATAGCAAGAAGCCTGCCATGGCTATGCAGTTTATAAGTAATATAAGCCACTGTGTGCTTACTTGGGTCTGAGTGGATGCAGGAGCCAAGTGGACACAGGAAAACTCCAGCTACAAAGACACAGGAAAACTCCAGCTACAACCTAGAATAACCGATTTCTTTCCAGAGCATGAAACAATCATCAGCAATCTTCTGATCTTTCCTCCTTCTACATTCTATCTCAGCCATCCTTCATGAATTAATAGTTCAGAATTATAAAGTTTGTCCATATTCCAGTGGACTACTTCAAACCTATTAGGGCCAAACCTTAAAGGTTTAATTAATTAATGAGCCACAATAAAAGGGCTATATCAAACCCAGAATGGGCAGCCTTCTGTTCATGTCTTACTTCTTAATATAAAGAGTATTTCACTTCATAATTCAGATACTACTGCATTTGAAACAACTGGGAAATAATTTAATTTACATAACAATATATTGTTAGATTCTAAGCTCAATAATTTTCTTAGAATTAATAAATATATATTTTGACCAGATGTTCATTAATACTATGATATTTTGATAAGATGTTCATTGATACTACAGTAATTTATGTACTTAAAAATGTCTTTATATATGTGTGACAGAGGTAAACAAACTTGATCTGGTGACATTTTAGGGTCTTGATTATTTTAGAAATATCTGAGAGTAAAAACTTTCTTTGGCTTATGTACACACCATAGGATGTAGTTTTCACACTCTTGGAGTGCTTGTCACTAAATAGTCATCTTCCCATCTTGCTAGTTTTCTTAAAATCATCCCTGCATAGTATATGAAAATAAAACCATCCTGAATTGAGGAATCAAGGTTCTTTACTATGAGAATGTATGTGGACCTCACAAAACAAAGGCATTGTTTTGACTATATTATACTTCCTGCCTGGCTATTGGCTAAGTGGCATTTTATTTATCAACCAATTCTTAAACTGTGCTTGTGATACTGATAAACACTGCCTCCTTCAAAGAGCTCAATGATGTGGTTAAGTATTTCCATTCATTTTTAATCTAGTAACCTTGAGATTTTATACCACTTAAGTTTTATTACTTGGAAATTACATCTAATTTATCTACACAAATACATTGGAAGAGAATAAATGAAATGTTAATCAGCAATCATGTGGCTTTAAGCCCGCCCTTAAATTAGACCTGTGGTAATCTGTCTAATGAATATATCACTATGTAATCAAATTAATGTATATAATAAATTTAGAAGTGGCTCCTCTGCCATTGCAAGATGACAGGTGTTCCTGCATACCATGTGGTATCAGCATGCTCCATGGTCTGATGCCTTCCTACAATGACTGTGTGTCCTTTAGCAAGAAGTTAGTAACTTACCCTGGTTCCATTCATGTTCCTACCCTTGTATGAATCACCCAAAGCCATAACTTTGAGTTTTTCCCAAAATTTTCCATATGCCTTTGAAGTAATGCTTCCACTCACTAGTAGCCTCATACCCAGCCAACAAACCTTCTGATATTAAGACTGTCATGGGCTTATTTATAAGCTCTCAAAGGGCTTCTTTGTCAGCCAGAGCAGTCCACCTGAAAGAGATGATGACAACAGTCAGCAGAAAACATTGATCAATCGCTCTTTTTGCAGAGGAGACCCTGATATCAAGACAAAAGCACCCAGGAGATTAATCCTTTCTCAACATATGAAGCTTAGAAGCCTTCATAAAAGCCATCTTGTATGGAGACGAGCAGTCTGTCATCAGTTCCCAAAGGTATTTGCAATTTTCCTTTTATTCCTCAGAGGCATCTGCAGAAAGAAAAAGGAGTTAATAGTTTCTTTTACCACAAATTAATAACTTGATTCCTTTTTTCAAAATATTCTTTGCTCCACAAAGATTAAGTCATCATACTCTGCCCATACTGAAGTGTTTAATCTCTTCTTTATTTTATTTTATTTTACAATATAATTTAATTCTACATATCAGCTACAGATTCCCTTGTTCTTCCCACTCTCCCCCCCTGCCTTCCCCCCAGCCCACCTCTTCTTAACACAGGCAACTGACACAGCATACACTCCTGAGATTCACTTTCTTAAGTTATTCATATTTAAAAAGCAAATAAACAAAAATATCTCACCCTGTGAGACATTTTACTGAACATTGGATGCTTTTTTAAAAAATTTAATAATAACAGACAATGATGGTTTCACAATAAATAAGGGATATCATTTATTTATAGCCTGATTTTACATTATTGTCATTTGTGTCTACAGATAAAACTCCAGTTTATGAATACTGCATAAATACTAGGCTTTTCATTTATGTTCTCTTAATGAAGGATAAAAAGAAAAAATCCTATCTGAAGTTTTTTTGTTGCCTATTGTTCACCTGGGGTCTCATTCTATTACCCAAACTGGTCTTGAATCACTGAGTTAGAACTTGGCACTCTCTCCTTTCAGCTTCCTGAGCAGCTAAGATTGAAGGTCTCTACTACTGTTCTAGGCTATGCACATATGAATATTTAACACTATCTTTGAGAGATGTCAACTGAATATCAAAGATGTTAACTTGTTTAAGAGACTTGTCTACCTGACCAATAAAGCAGAAACCACATCTATAGCTCTATCTTTTTACTAATTTTGACACTTTCCATGAGTTCAGTGTTGTCTTATATGAGAAAACAAATAAAGACAGCCTTCTTTTTTTCACAGATTCAGTAAATATGTCTGAGACTATTAGTGCCAGCCAAAAAGTGGAGACGGGGCTAGAGTGGAAAACAACAGTTCCAACCAGCCCAGAGTTTACAAATTCAGTCACTGAAGTACAGAGAAATGGTCAGGTATGACACGTACTGTCAAGAGTGGAGTTTCAGAAAGGTGATTATTTCAACATTCCTAGGGCACTGTGGTGAAGACCTTTTCCAACAGTGGGAAAGGGTTAATTGACAAACACTAGGCTGAGACAAGGTGAATCTGAGCCAAACCATGCATGTGCACAGTTAGGGACAGGAAAAAAACAATTGTCCTGATGGTTTAAAAACTGTTAGGTTTCAAGTCACCCTCACAGGTAGAAATGGAAATTTTATGACCACCCAGGTACAGAACTAGGAAGAAGGGTGGCTGAGAATTTAATTTGATGTTCCCTCATCAGAAAGTTGACAGACTTTCTTATCACTACAACCCTGACTTAAGATTTGCCTACTACGTGGGCTACTCTGTAAAAACACATGAGTAGCCATCACAAGAAACATTCCAAAGCTGAGTGAGAATTTCTCTGTGTCAGAGCTTACCTTTTATATGGGCAGGTGCCAAAAGATGAGGGGCCTATTAAAAAGATGAATTCATCAAAAAAAGTTTGGATGTAAATTACAAAGTAAAAGCAAAACAAAAACAAACAAAGCAACAATAACAACAACAAAAATCAATCTTTAGTTCTTTAGCCTTGATAAACTCTGTTTAACTCAAAGCATACTGTGAAAGGATTCATTAGAACCACTTTGAACCACTTCAGTCCCAAGGAATGCTGCCCGTTTTACCAGGATACTAGATAACTACTGCAGACCTGAAATCCAAGCACTGCAGTGTAGCTATGTGAACAGCAATAAATACAGCCACAGGTCTCACATATGAGATGGATGATGCCACTCTGCTACGACTGAAAGAAATTCATCTCTCCCAGCAAAGCACACAATACTGATCAAGGAAACGCAGCAAACTTCCATGAAGATGCCTATGTATTCTAAAACTAAAGTAGAAGTATTTCTACAAATGCATAGCCTAAGTCTGTGTAAATTTCCTTGTCAGAAATTCTGTACTTGTTAGAATCATGCTGGAATGTGCTTCACTTATTTAAATCCCAACCAACCAAGGTTCAGATTAATTATTTTGCAGAAATGACTCTCCCATAGTAATTCCTAAAAAGTGATCCTTATTTCTCAAGGTCACAGTAAATAATGAATTTTTAGAAAATTTCTCAGATATTCTCAGATATTATCAATTAATTAGTCCTTTATATATTCCAATGATCCAGGCTTTTACTTGGTTATTAGATTTGTCTAATGCGCCATGTTAAACATGTTTCTGATTTTTTCTACTTTCTGTATGATAAATCTCTGAAAACTGTAAGTGGTTGTTTAACTTTCTCTCCCATGGAATGGTGTGCTAAGACTGTTTTTGTTTTCGTGTAGATTTTCTTTTGTCTTAAAGATCTAAATTTATGACCTCTGGGTATATGCTCCAAGGAAAAGAAACCGTGATTTGGAAAGGGAACAAGTGAGGAGGTACATTTGGAGGAATTGGATGGAGGAGAGGGAAGGGGGAAATGATGCAATTGCCTTTTAATTCAAAAATTTTAATTGGTTATGTAAATTTTGTTGTATAATGAAACATGTAATCACTGCTTTTTATTGTATTGTTTTATTGAATAATAACCTGCATGGTGACTATGTAAACTTTATTAGACTATGTAATCTTATTTATTTATTAAACCAGGCAATTCCCAGTTGCTTGAGCAGAAATCTGAACAAGGCACTAAAATGTATGCAGGTGTGAGACAGGAGAGTTTGAAAGGCAAAGTGCAAAGGGGTCTAGGATAAGAATTTAATATGGCAGGTTTGAGAAACACCACAAAGTTTATTATCTCAAGAACAGAAAAGGAGGTGAAGAGTAGTCAGAGGTACAATTGCAGACATGTTATCAGACCATGTGTCATTTTTATCAGCTATGGTAAGGGCTTTAAAATTGTATTCTAGTCAAAATAGAAGAGGGATTTTGTGATATTTTGAACATAATTGGCCCCCACAAGCTTGTAGAGAATGGCCCTATTAGGAGGTGTGGCTTTGTTGGAGTAGGTATTGCCTTGTTGAAGGGAGTGTGTCACAGTGAGGAAAGACTTTGAGGTTTCCTATGCTCAAGATGTGATCCAGTGTCACAGTTCACTTCCTGTTACCTTCTGATCAAGATGTAGCAAGCACTATGTCTGCCTGAACATGGTCATGCACCCTGCCATGATGATCATGGGCTGAACCTCTGAACTGTAAGCTGCCACCTCAATGAAATGTTTTTCTTTATAAGAGTTTCTGTCGTCATGGTGTCTCTTGACCACAGAAACCATAACTAAGACAGTTTTGATGAGGAAAATCATGCGTTTTGGTTTAGGTGTCAGAAAGTCAACTTTAGCCCAGGCATTAAATTGGAGGTTATAAAAGAAATGGATAAACACTGCTGTAATTCATGGGAGGAATGCAGATGGCTTAGACAGAGAACTGTGTAAAAGTAGTAAGAAGTGGTTGGAAAGAGGACCTGTGGGTCATTGACACCAGCCTTATGACAAAGGTGTTAAATATCTTCAAGCATTGAAACTGAGCTGGGGTGAGGGGTGAAAAGGTAAATTGTGATAGCAAGTATTATGGGTTTATTTCTTAAGACTTTTTAAAGGTGAGTGGGTTAACAGCTATCACAACTTCTTCTTTGAAGAATGATATGGTTAAGTATTTAGTTGATAATGATTTGTATAATGTTGTGGCACAGGTAGAGCAGGATACTTGATCTCCAGTACATGACACTATAGGAAGCCTGATGATTCTACTCTGAAATGTCTTGAAGGCCAAGGGAATGGAGTATATCTGGGGGCTTCATGAATGCTTTGTACCATCTTTATATCCAAAAAAATGTGTTATGAATGTCCATTCCCAACACAGAGTGGACTCAAGTGTCACCAACTTATAAAATTTTCATCTACAAGTGAATTTAAAACCACAAACAGAATAGTTGAGATGGATTCATCAAAAATATTAAAACTCATGTTGCCTTTTTCCCCAGCAGCAAATACTAAACCAACCCTTCCAGAAAGCACTACCCCAGTACCTGCAAACTCACCTACAGCTAGCCCATTGAGAAATGTTCTTCTTTCAGTGAAAGTGTAAATGGCACAAACCTATTCTCATAGTTCTGTTGTTGACACCTGTCCTGTAACAGACATGTTATTTTATCATCTAGTTTTCCCTTTTATTGCGAACAGACTCACTTTTATTCAGCATGATTGTATGGGGCTGTCTGCCCATGATGTTATCTTTTCCTCAACAGAGTATATGCAATTCATTATTACATAGTGCTCATGGTAAAATAAGACCACAAAGAGTAACCTGGAGTGAATTTCTACCTCTAAATGTTGATCTAAAAGGTAGTATAACATCCCAAATAACATTATTTAGTATTTTATATAAGAGTCTAAGCTGGAAACTTAAATACCAAAGCATACTAAAGTCTACAAGAACCAAGACAGCATGATGCTGACATAAAATATACATAGATCAATAAAACAGAGCATAGAACCTGAATTAAATATTGTATTTACATCCATCTAATTCTTCAAAAGGAACCAAGAGCACGTGTTGAAAAACAGTCTCTCCTTTGAATAAATGATGCTTGGGGAACTAGATTTCCATATGGAGATCAATGAAGTCAATTTTCTATCTCACACCATATTTAAAAACTCAACTCAAAGCAGAACAAACACTTACTGCAAAATTTCAAGCAATGAAACAGTTAAAGAAATAGGGAAAATATTTAAGAATGTTGATCTAAGCTAAATTTGGGTGATATGATTCCAAAACATTGGTAGCAAAACAAAAATGCATTTATTATATTATATCAAGTGAAAATGATACACATGTATGAAAGATGATATATATATATATATATATATATATATATATATATATAGCAAGATTATATACATACATATTCAAAGAGTGAACAGATCACAAAATAGAAGAAAATTTTACACACTGTATATTTGACAAGGAGTTTATATCCAGTCTATAACAGACATTCAAATGACTCAACAACAAAGAATATTAAATTAACAATATGCCTAGAAAATGAGTCAATGATCTCAATAGATATTTCTCAAAAGCACACAGTAAATACAAACAGCTGGCAAGTGTCTGAGAAAATGTTGAATATCACAGTGAAAGTCACCTCAAAACCTTAGTGAGATTAGCATGCCACAACTACATTGTTATTCCTTAAAGGACAAAATAAACCAGTGGTGCTAAAGATGCAGAGAAACTACCACACACCACAGATAGGAATTTAGCTGCACGCTTTCTCACGTACCGTTGGCAGGACTGCAACTCCATGCACCTATTAGAGAAAACAGTGTAGACATTGTCCTAAACCTAGAAATAGGACTCTTATCATCCAGTAATTCCAGTACATGATACCCATCCAAAAGAAAGTAAATCTTTACTGAAAAATATCAGCGTCTGTATTTTAACAATATTTGCAATGATGAAAGTATGGAATCCACTGTTTGAAGTAATATACTTGATGATTAACCCTCATAAAATCATTATACATTATATGGATTTTCTGAGATGCCTCACTGTACCTCATAAATATGCACAATTAAAAAAAATATTGTGTGAGCTGAATGAGGTTAGTACACACCTTTATCTTAGATACTTGGGATACCTAATAAGGTCAAGAGGTGACTCCCAAACTAACTTTGAAAATATGTTTACTTTAGGAAAAATAGTAGGGCCTGGGTATATAGTTCTTGATGAAGAGCTTGACTAGCACACATGAGGCTCTAGGTTGCCACAGAAATAAAAACACATGTATTTCTTAATCAACTTCATGTGTCAATAGAGCATGAAATAGAAGATCTTACTTTTCATATAACATTAAAAATTGTCAATTAATGTGTATCAGAATTTGATGGGGAAATGTCTTTTTGTATGCTGTGAAAATATGTTGCTCTGATTGGTTGATAAATAAAGCTTTTTGGCCAATGGTGAAGCAGAATAGGGTTAGGCAGGACATTTTAACTGGAGAGGAGGAAGGAGAAAGGCAGAATGGAGGAGATGCTGCCAGCTGCCACCATGAGAAAGAAGATGTAAAGATATCGGTAAGCCACGAGCCACGTGGCAAAGTGTGGATTTATAGAAATGGGTTAATTTAAGATGTAAGATCTAGCTAGTGAGAAGCCTGAGCCAGTAGGCCATACAGCTCATAATTAATAAAAGCCTCTGTGTGTTCATTTGGGTCTGAGCGGCTGCGGGATTGTGAGGCCTTGGGAGCCGGGAGGGCACAAGAAAACTTTCAGTTTCAAGAATTACTTAGGGATCTTTGTTTCTATCACATGGAGAATTATAAGAATAAAAAAATTCAGAATCAAGAGATGGGGTGATATTTTGTTCTGATCACAGCTTTGAATATTTGAATTGTTACTATACCTCAGCAAATTCTACCATGAGATTTCTCAATTGTTTTATTTGGTAGACATTTCTGTGTCACAAATTATCCCTAAACATTGCATTTTAAAGTAGAAAAAAAGGTGGTATTTTTACATTTTATGAGAGTCAAGAATGTAGGAGCAGATTAAATTGAAAGTCTCTCCTGGGATCTCTCATAATGAAGACAAGATGTCAGTTGGGAAGAACAGTAGCTAAAGAATGAAATGGGAACAGAAGATTCTTCCCATGATGAATACACACACACACACACACACACACACACACACACACATATATATATATATATATATATATATATATATATATATATATATATATATATTATCCAGAAGCCTCAAATCTTCATTAACTTATGTGGAGGGCTCAGATCTTCACAACATAGACTCTACGCCATGCTGCTTGAGGGCCTTCAAGGCACATCAGAGAGATCACTCTGACTATTGCATAATCTGAGAGAGGAAGTGAAAAGTTACAGAGTCCTTTATAATTTATCCCCAGAAGTTAGTACCATCATTTTACTATAATTTCTTGGTCACACAGACCAACCACCATATAATATGGGAGGGAACATAATAAAGGTCTAATTACCAAGAGGTGGATAGCATTAAAACCATTTCTAGGCTAACTAGTACAGATAGATGAATACAAATATACACCTTTTAAATATTTTTCCTAAATTGCTTGAATTTTGTTTTCCACCACTGGCAAGCAAAATGCTGTCTAACCTAATATGTATCAATTAACCTACATATACTTACCAATCAAGAAGCTTAGCAACCAATTAATTAGCAATAACAACAAAAAACCCTGTTCTTTTATTCCTGACTCTTTTGTTTATTAAGAGATTTTCTATTCATTTTGCATACCAACCACAGATTCTCCTGTCCTCCCTCCTCCCAACCCCTAGCCTTTCCCCACACCCACCCCCCATCCCCACCCCCTCCAAGGCAAGGTCTCCCATGGGGAGTCAACAGAATCTGGTACATTTCGTTGAGGCAGGTTAAATCCCCTCCTCCCTGCACCAAGGCTGTGCAAAGTGTCTCACCATAGCCACTAGGCTCCAAAAAGCTGGCTCATGTACTAGGGACAGGTCCTGATCCCACTGCCTATGCAGTTCAAGCTAAACAACTGTGTCACTTATCTGAAGGGCCTAGTGTAGCTAGAGTTTTCCTGCCTTGCTCACAGTCAGGACAAATCTCTGTTACCCGCCAGTCCCACAGCTGCTCAGACCCAACCAAGTAAACACATAGACTTATATTGCTTACAAACTGTATGACTGTGGCAGGCTTCTTGCTAACTGTTCTTATAGCTTAAATTAATCCATTTCCATAAATCTATACCTTGCCACATGGCTGGTGGCTTACCGGTGTCTTCACATGCTGCTGGTCATGGCGGCGGCTGGCAGTGTCTCTGACTCAGCCTTCTGCTTCCCAGAATTCTCCTCTCTCCTTGTCCCACCTACTTCCTGCCTGGCCACTGGCCAATCAGTGTTTTATTTATTGACCAATCAGAGCAATTTGACATACATACCATCTCACAGCACTTCCCCTATTTTTTTTTTTTTTCAAAAAGGAAGATTTTAACTTTTACACATCCCCAAAGCCAGCTTGGTATATTTGGGAATTTGGGCGTAGCTTCTCTTACTACTTCCTGCTGGAGGGGGTTGCTGTATCTTATGGGGACACAAAGAAAATTTAAGGATCATGGAGTAGTTTATGAGGCTGTATTGTCTGAGCCAGTTGCCTTGAAATGATTCTGGATGTTGGATCATCTGGGCCATGGTGTCATCGGAGACCTTTCAGGGGGTCTCGGCTGGTCAAACCTGTTGTATCTTAATCTGGAACAAATCCATAGCCTCTGGCTTTCTGTGGAGACAAAAGCAGAGCCTCCTTTCCAAAGCAACATATCCTTACATCCGAATTTTGAAGTCAGGATAACTTTAAAATATACATTTTGGCATAACTCAACAGCTTTTGCAATCAAATTTTTTTTTTCAGTAATGAATATCAAAGAGAACATAATCCAGATTCTCTGTGTGATAGCCATCTTTATGTGGTTTATTTTTTATATTAGCTTGAGCCTATTGCTTTAAACTGCAGCCTTTTAAGCCTGAAATGGCTCTGTGGCTGCTGGCTCTGCCCACTTCAGCTTCCCAACATGGCTGTGGTACGTTTTCCACCAGCTCTGGGAGCTATCAACTCTCAGAAATAGTGGGTCTAAGCTTTTATCAAAGCAGCATGTAGCCCAGAAAACTTTTTTTGTTTTGTACTAGCAAAGGCTAAATCCACCATGCAGCTTAATGTGCCACTTGCAGAGGCCTCATTCCCGCCATACTGCAGGTCAAGTGCACACACCAGGAACCCGCCATAGTAGCTCAAACATTCATGCTGCCGCTAACTTGAAAGAGACAACTAGGAACTGTTTTTAGCTCTTTTTTAGAATCTTTTTACTCAGGTTTTAGATGGAAACTCTTGCCCCATGTTGGGCGCCAGATGTAGATGTAACCAACCGTCTTATTAAATAAGAAACATAGAACCAATGTGAAAGAGAAAGCCAAGAGGTCAGAGCTCAGAGCTAAAATCTTACCCTTCCTCCTGCGAGCTCCTAGCTTCCCAAAAGAGAGCTATTTCCTGTGTGTAAGTCATTTCATAGTCTTTTGTTCTGCCTTCTCATTGGTTGTAAACCCAAACAAGTGACTGCCTCATCACTGTCTGTATGTACAGCCCCCCAGGTCTTAAAAGCATATGTCTCCAATGCTGGCTGTATCCCTCAACACACAGAGATCTACCTAGCTCTTCTACCAAGTGTTGGGATTAAAGGTGTGTGCCACCACCGCCACACTCTTGCTATGGCTCTAATAGCTCTGACCCCTGGGCAACTTTATTTATTAACATACAATCAAAATCACATTTCAGTACAATTAGAATACCACCACAGCCTAGTCCAGTACCATGGGAGTTCCTCAGCTCTTGGATCACAGTTCATGTGTTTCCACTAGTTTGGTTAGTTGTCTGTGTAGTTTTTCATGTCATTGTCTTGATATCCCTTGCTCATAGAATCCCTCCTGTCTCTCATTGATTGATCTCCTGGAGCTCTTCCTGGGACCCAGCCATGGATCTCTGTATCTGCTTTCATCAGTCACTGGATGAGGGTTCTATGATGAAAGTTGGGTATTCAGCCATCCAATCACCAGAGTAGATCAGCTCAGGCACCCCCTTGATCATTGCCAGTAGTCTATGGTGGAGTCATCTTTGTGGATTCCTGGGAGCCTCCCTAGCACTCTGCTTCTCTCTATTCCCATGATGTCTTCATTTATCATGGTACCTCTTTCCTTGCTCTCCCACTCTGTTCCCATTCCAGCTCGAATCTCCTGTTCCCCTAAGCTCTCATTCCACATCCCTTGCCCTCCATTAACCCCCCTCAACCCCAGTTTACTCATGTAGATCTCATCTATTTCTCCATCACTGGACAATCCATGTGTCCTTCCTAGGGTCCTCCTTACTAGCTAGCCTCCCTGGAATTGTGGATTACAGTCTGGTTATCTTTTGCTTTATATCTAGCATCCACTTATTAGTGAGTACATATCATGTTTGTCCTTCTGAGTGTGGATTACCTCACTCAGGATAATATTTTCTAGTTCCATCCACTTGCCTGCAAACCTCATGATGTCATTGTTTTTCTCTGCTGAGTAGTACTCCATTGTGTATATGTACCACATTTTCTTTATGCATTCTTTAGTTGAGGGGCATCTGGGTTGTTTCCAGGTTCTGGCTATTACAAATAATGCTGCTATGAATATAGTTGAGCATGTGTCCTTGTGGTATGATTGAACATTCCTTGGGTATATGCCTAAGAGTGGTATAGCTGGGTCTTGAGAAAGATTGATTCCCAATTTTCTGAGAAACTGCCATACTGATTTTCACTGTGAGTGTACAGGTTTGTATTCCCACCAACAATGTAGGAGTGTTCCCCTTGCTCTACATCCTCTCTAACATTAGCTATCTTCAGTGTTTTTGATCTTAGCCATTCTGACAGGTGTAAGATGGTATCTCAGAGTCATTTTGATTTGCATTTCTCTAATGACTAAAGATATTGAGCCATTCTTTAAATGTCTTTTGGCCATTTGAGATTATTCTGTTGAGAATTCTCTGTTTAGCTCTATAGTCTATTTTTTAATTGTACTGTTTGGTATTTTGATATCTAGTTTCTTGAGTTTTTTTAATGTTTTTATTTTATAATTAACTTAATTTCACGTATTAGCCATGGATCCCCATCCTCCCTCCTGCAACACCCCTTAGCCCTCCTTCCCAATCCACCCCCCATTCCTAACTCCTCCAAGGCAAGGTTTCCCCAGGTGAGTCAGTCCAGCCTGGCAGACTCAGCCAAGGCAGGTCCAATCCTCTCCTCCCTACACCAAGGCTGAGCAAAGTGTCTCAGCATAGGCCCCAGGCTCCAAAAAGCCAGCCCATGCACCAAGGACAGATCCCGGCTCCACTGCCTGGGGGCCTCCCAAACAGTTCAAGCTAATCAACTGTCTCATTTATCCAGAGGACCTGGTCCAGTTCCATGGGGGCTCCTCAGCTATTGGTTCATAGTTCATGCGTTTCCACTGGTTTGGCTATTTGTCCCTGTGCTTTTTCCAATCATGGTCTCAATATTTCTAGCTCATACAATCCCTCCTCTCTCATGCCGATTGGACTCCCAGAGCTCTACATGGGGCTCCGTCGTGGATCTCTGCATCTGCTTCCATCAGACACTGGATGAGAGTTCTATCATGACAGCCAGGCTTTCTGGCCATCCAATCACCAGAGCAGGTCAGCTTAGGCACTTTCTCCACCATTGCCAATAGTCTACAGTAGAGGTATATTTGTGGATTTCTGGGGACCTCTCTAGTACTCTGCTTCATATTCTGGAGATCAGCCCTCTGTCAGATGTGGGGTCGGTGAAGAACTTTTCCCATTCTGTAGGCTGTCATTTTGTCTTATTGACCATGTCATTTGCCCTACAAAAGCTTCTCACTTTCAAGAGGTCCCATTTATTAATCGTTGCTCTTAGTGCCTGTGCTGCTGTTGTTATATTTAGGAAGTGTGCTCCTGTGCCAATGCATTCTGGACTACTTTCTACTTTCTCTTCTATCAGGTCCAGAGTAACTGGATTTATGTTGAGGTCTTTGATCCACTTGTACTTAAGTTTTGTGCATGGTGACAGATATGGATCTATTTGCAATCTTCTACATGTCCCTATAAGGCCACAGAGAGTATGTTTGAAAAAAATAAATATACTGAAATGTGAAACTGGGCAAGTTGTAGACTTTCTGAAGTCCATTTCAATACAAAACAAAATGACAATAACAAAAAACCCACATCTGGACCATGTTTCCTGCCACTGTTGGGATCAAGTAAGCAGTGATGGCATCATCTTTAAATCATAAACATAAAGTACAAAATCTTCATATATGTGCTTTTCTAGGCATTGATTATAATAATAATGAGACCACATAGGACAGGCTTAGCTTTCAGCATTTTTCGGATGAGGAAATGAAAACTGTATGGGGCAATGTAGCCTTGCCGGTAGAGTAGCATAGCTGTAGAACAATGTCTCATCCATTTGTTTAGCCCTATGTTCCCTGCACTCTTGTTTGGGCTTGCCTGCATAGCCAAAGGCATTTTCCTATTTAACAAATGTGTCTTTTCTTATTTCAGCATTATCTGCCCACCGATAATATGACTAACCCCCATTGCCTCCCCACAAAGCCTAACAACCTTCATGAATTTTATTCCAGTTCAAATATTAATTTTAAGGTCTTCAATTATGGGAACGTGGCACATTATACTTTCATCTCCATGTTGTCTAAATTCCACATTAGACATTTATTTACCCAGAGGAAACTATCAATATGCCACTGAACTAAGGGCAGCGAAATAAATTACTGCTTTATAGTATAATGTGCTAGAATTTTAAAAGCTTATAATGCTATGATAAAAAGACATGGGAATCGGCAGCAGAAGGCAGGCTGGTGTTCTGAAAATCAGCTGGATTTTTTGCCATGCTCCGTTTCTTAGCAAGGATGTGAAATCTGCGGAAGTGAAGCCTACACATCACAGATTCAGAGAACATGGTTTGACAGCTCTTTACTCCCTGACAAAAGCTTTACTAGTACTTTTCAAACATAAATAATATGTCAATTAAAACTGTGCAACATGCAATGTAAGGAAATCCCATCTGAAGCCTTGCTGCATTAAATTCTGATGTGCACAGTGAACTAGATAAACCCACTAATAAAAGTTACATATTCCCAACCAGTTCTATAGATAGGAGCCATGTTATCTTCACCAGAAGTTAATTGAGTCTGCTTTTGCTTTTTCTTCTCCCCCTGCCCCAATATCTCAGCTCCCTTTTAATCTCCCCTGTAAATTTCCTTCACTTTCTCCCTAAGAAAGCACTTATCTTTTTTCCCTAGTCTTCAGTAGTGCTCACATTTTATATAAGCTTTATCATCCCAGGAGAATTTAACTCCTTTCTCACAAAATCACTGAAAATAGAAATGAAACAGACTGTTGATTGCCCTTCTATTTTGGCGACAATAGCAATTTTTTCCCATTAAACAGAAGTGATACAAAGAAGAAAACACATGTACTACCAACCAGGAAAAACAACCTATACTATATTGCACAGAAAATTATATGTAAACATCAAGGCTTTTCAAGTTTATATGTAAAAAGGGTGGAAGTCTAAGAAAATTGCAATAGTCTATCAAAAAGACATTTTATTTGTTTAAAAGTCTATTGAAGGTCAGAAAAAGCAGAAAAATGTTGATGAAGATGAAATTTAACTCTTTTAAACTGTGTTATCACCAGACTGTCTAAACTCAAACCTGATTAGCAATGTTTTCTTAAGCTTCAAAACTTTCGTGCCTTGTTGTTTTCAGTAACACATGGTGAGGTAAGATAAAGTAGATACCTGGAAAGAAAGGAGAATAAGTAGAGAATGGCTTCAGACCAGTGTGATGTAAGAACTATGTAAAAGGGAGGTGATATGAAAAACTATGCTAAATGTTAAGATGGACATTTCCCCCTTTTGTTGAAAATGCATTTCTTTCTCATATAATAAATATATTGTGATTAGAATTTACCCTCCCTCTACTCCTCCCAGTACTTTCCACCTCCTTGCCCATCTGGATCCATTCCCTCTCTCTCTCTCATTAGGAACAAATGGGCTTCTAAGAGATAACAACAAAATATAACAAAACAAAATACAATAATATGAAACAAAAAGCATTACATTGAAGTTGGACAAGGCAAACAACAGAAGGATAAGAGCCCAAGGAAAGCCACTAGAATCAGAGACCCACTCATTAATGCACCGGAGAGTCTCATACAAATACTAAACTAAAAGCTATGTATTCCTTAATATACATAGATGACCTGACACAGGCTCATGCAAGCCCTGGACTTGCTGCTTCAGTCTCTTTGAGTTCATATGAACTTTGCTCAGTTGATTAAGAAGGACTTGTTCTTCTGGTGTATTCTATCACCTCTGACTTATATTTTTGACATCTCCTCTTCTATGGGGTTTTCTGAGCTCTGAGGGATGGAATTTAATGGAGTCATCCAATTTAGAGTTTTGTTTTCCAAGGTCTCTCTCTCACTGCACAATGTCTGGCTGTGGATCTCTGTTTGTTCCCATTGGCTGCAGGAGGAAGCTTCTCTGATGATGCCTGAATAAGGCCATGATCTATGCTTATCTGTGATTAGAGCTGAATATTATTAGGAGTCATTTTATTCACTACTTTTTTATTTGACAAGTAGTATTTGGTTTTACCTAGGTCTCTGGGCTATCTAGTCCCTGGTTCTTGGTCACCCAAGCAGTGTTAGGTATGCATTCAATCTCATGGAGTGTACCTGGAGAAAAATCAGACATTGCTTGGTAACTCCCACAAGCATTGTACCACAATTGCTCTAGTGTATTTTCCAGGCTTGAAAGCATAGCAGATCAAAGGTTTTGTGGCTAGGTTGACCTACACATGTCACTTTTGGTAGCCTGCTGAGTGTAGCCTTCCTTCTTATCTTATGTCACACTTAAGACCCCTTCTTTTTTTATGGTACCCTTTCTTGTTTTATCACCTCTCTCTCTCTCTCTCTCTCTCTCTCTCTCTCTCTCTCTCTCTCTCTCTCTCTCTCTCTCTCTCTCTCTCTCGTCTGAAATGCCATGATTTATATATCTGTGTCATATGGTAGTTATAGTTCCAGTTTTTTTCAGGAACCTCTCATCGATTTTCACAGAGATTGCTCCAGTTAACATTCCCACCAGTAGTGAAAAGTGTTCCTCTTTCCATACATCCCCTCCAGTACCTTTTCTTTGTTTTACTGGTGGTGACCATTCTGATCATTCTGATCTGAAAATTTAAAGGAGTTTTAACTTGTATTTCCTTAATAGCTAAGGATGCTGAACACTTTCTAGAATGTATGTTTCCTGTTTATGCTTTTGTTTTAGAACTAGCTATTAAGCCCATTGGCCAAGTAATTGATTAGAACATTTCTACATTTATGATCTTTCAGAGGGGAGGAAGGGTGTTTAATGTTACAGTTGTTTATATATTCTAGATAATAGGTCCTTATATAATGTAAATTGCCAAAGATGATTCCTGTTCCATAGGCTTTTTTTTATTCTGCTAATAGTTTATTGGCTGTATAGATTTTATTTTGTGGAATTGGATTTGTCTAACTTTATCATTTACTGTAATGTTAGAATTGTTTTTAGTAAATTCTTCCCTGTCTCAAATCTTTAAGTGATTTCCTTATTCTTCTCTAGAAATTTTACTATTTCATGTTCTCCTATATCTATCTGTCTATCTATCTATCTATCATCTATCTATCTATCTATCTATCTATCTATCTATCTATCTATCTATCTATCTATCTGTATCTGCTCTTTCTCTCCCTCTCATTTTCTTATTTCCATTTTGTTTTTTCAAGACAAGGTAGCCCTGGCTGTTATAGAACTTGCTTTGTATACCAGGCTGACCTTGAACCAGATCTTCTTACCTCTGCCTCCCTACTTCTGGGGTTAAAGGAGTTTGCCACTATGCCTGACTCAAATATCTTTGATATATTTGAAACTGATTATTGTTCAGAATAAGATTGATGGATATAATTTAATTCTGCTTGTGGATATCTGGTTTTTCTAACACCTTAAGTAAAATAGACTGTATATTTTTCCAATGCCTGTTCTTGACATTCTGTGAAAAAATAGGTGAGTGCAGCTGTGTGTTTATTCCTGGGTCTTGTACTCTATTTTCTTGAATTACATGTCAGTTTTTGTGCTAATGTTATACTGCTTCTGTAGCTATCACTCTGTATCTCTATACATTTGTAGTGTAATTGGAGATAGGTACTATGTCCCCTCCATGATTCTTCTTTCAACTTATGATAGTTTTGTCTAGTAGAGGTTTTTTTTCCTTTTCTAAATGAGTGTTAGGATTGCATTTTCTAGTTCTGCAAAGAACATAATTAAAATATTGATGGGGGTTGCATTAAATCTGTAAATCACATTGGTCTACAAATTACTTCTGCCAATTCATGGTCAAAGAATGTCTTTCCAAATACTGGTGTCTTCTTCAATTTGTATTTTCAGTATGAAATACATTTCTTCTGCTTTTTTTTTTTGGCTTTTTGAGACAGGTTTTCTCTGTGTAGCTTTGCGCCTTTCCTGGACCTCACTCTGTAGACCAGGCTGGCCTCGAACTCACAAAGATCCACCTGCCTCTGCCTCCCGAGTGCTGGGATTAAAGGCATGCACCACCACCGCCCGGCTTCTTCTGCTTCTTTAGTCTATGCTTAAGTGTATTATTTTTGGAAGTTATCATGAATGGGCTATTCCCTTCATTTCTTCCTTAGTAAATTTGTTATTGATACATACAAAAGTTACTCAGTTTGTGTATTGATTTTTGTATCTTACAACTTTGATGAAAGTATCTGCTTTTAGAGTTTTCTAGTAGAGTCCAGAGAGTTTTTTAAAGTATAGGAACATAACATCTACAAATGTAACATGTAGAATTTTTCTTACCTATTTGCAATCGTGTTGCTTCTTTTACTTGTGTTATTCCTCCACCAAAAATTCTGAGTGCTATATTTAGGAACCCTTGACTTTTTCCAATTTGAAAGGAAATATTCTTTCTCTTCTCCATTTAGCCTAAAGTATAATGAATTATATTGGTAGATTGTCACATGCATTTTGAGCTCACGGAGAAACTGGCTCAGGAAGACAGTTATCTACTTCATTCCACACCCAAGTTTGCCTCAAAGTGTCCTTTAAGGCTCTTGTCTGATAATAGGTTGGATTCCCTAACTCTGTCACAGGTTCTGAAGAGAAAACAAAACAGTCCAAGAGTAAAATTATTATGTCTTGAGAATAGCTAGATGTTAAATTAATTCAACAGAGGTTACTAATTTTGCCCCTTGTTATAAATGTGCCTGCAAGTGAGAAAAAGAAGTCAAGTTTCAGCCATAGAAAATCCATTCATAAAGAGAAATCTCAACTGGAAACCCCGGTTGACTCTTCAACTTTCCCAGTTGCTTTATGTTGAATGCTGTGAGCAACTGATTTAATGATGTTATATCTATCGATGATTGTTCTTTTATTTGAAAGCCTCATTTGAGGGGACACTCTGCTACGCCTATAAAATCAATAATCACATGGCATGTCACATATATTGATATGCATATATTGAACCAACATCATTTGTGCTATATAAGGGGAGACTTCCAGAAATCTAAGAGGAGAAGATACTAGTTGAAAATGTTAACATTTTTCCCAGGTTCACTTCAAGTCCCAGGACTGAAGTCTGGGACTGAGAAGAAAGGGTCTAAAGTTTAAGTTTCCAACCCATTTAGAAAGATATAGTAGTTCCCAATCTTATTGATATCCACATCTCCTTCATTTCTACTTTTTCTCTAAAGACTAGAATCCTCAAAGACAACATCTCATTTTTAAATAAGACCAGAATGGAGGACATTGTCAAGCCCCTCAAGTCATATGAACTTTCACAGCTGATTCTGTAAGGGCATGGTCCTACAAAAAGTAAAGATGATTGCAAATGGGAATGCCAATGTGACCTAGGTAGATTTTAATGTAAACATATAACCCTCCCTTCTCTGTATTACTTTCATTATTTGCTTTAAAGTCATCCAGAAACAGTTTTTCTCTCAACAATAATCATGTAATGTATATTTTGGAATCTTTGCAAAATATACCTGATTTCCTACTTATGCTCATCTGCAGTGGGTAGCCATTCCAGCTTTGATCTGGAAGTTCCAACCCCCATTGAGACTTCGGTAACTGTCATGCCTACAAGGCGGGGCCAAGAGAGGACCCTGAAGACCGGAGATCTGGATGTGCCATCTCTCTTGGTTCCTGGACCCTGGACACTGGAGGTAGACCCAGCAGAGTTCTCCAGAGAACACCGCCAGACTGTGCCACACATTTTCCAGACCCTGTAAACTATCCCTTCACTTATAAGTTACCCCACAAAATAAACCTCCCTTTTAACTATGTGGAGTGGCCTTAATAATTTCACCAATATCTGGCACCCAGCGTGGGGCAAATTACAAAGTCCTGGGTGGCTCCCACCCTCAGCTTCCTCCCAGGCTGTCGGGCACTTGAAGCTTCAGGGTACCGCCTACAGAGCTCCATAAAACCAGGAAAAACCTACACGGTTCCATTCCTAAAAAAGAGCTAATCTGGTCTCAGTTCCATGGCAAGTTTAGCCCGCAGACCAAGGAAAACGCTGTAAGTGAGGCATTCCCCCTTCTCCCTGAGTGCCAGCTCCCGGGCCTAGCCTGAGGCTTCCACAGTTTCACCTAGTTAAAATAGACATGGCACTGTCCGCAGCTACAGAGGCACAGAGAGGGCTTGGAGCCGGGCCTGCTGGCAGACCTCCTGTCTGAAGAGGCAGAGAGGCTTAGAGTGGCCTGGAACTCCCCAGGCCCTGAAGCTCCAGGGAGTCACAGAAAGTACTGCCTACTTTTGCCTGTGCTCACTCTGCCTCCAGCCAAGGCATTCAACAGGACCTGCTTTGGAGCTATACCAACGCCTCCTGCTGGCTGAAAAGTGAAATTTCACCAATACTCATCTGAATTTGAACAAACTTTTGTGAAAATGATATTTCATAAGAGGGTTGTGAATATATTTATTCACTTCACATTCCAAAGCAGATATTACCAGAATTTGCAAAGCGTATTTTTATAGCATACACACCCTTTCTTATAGTCCAAGTCTCATCAACAGTTATGAATTACCTAAATTAAAAACAAAGAGCAGAGATGAAAATGGATTTTTCTAATTGATGTCTTAACTACCAGGTAAGGCTTCAGGTTCCTCTGAAAGAATATTTTAGCAGAATGAAAATATTAGAACAATAATACAAAGAAAAATTTTGTCTAAGTTTGTGGTGAGAGCAATATCAACCTCCAAAACTTCCTTCCAATAGTAGAACATCAATGATGTCATAGGCAAGCTTTAAATCTTACAATTATATCAGTGAAAACTTGAAATTTAAAGGGGTAATTATGTTAACTGTAAAGTGCTGTACATGACTACCTTTATAGCATTTCACATAAACTTAGAATGACTTTTCCATTTGTGGCTAGCAGAAGGTATTTCAAAATGCATAGACTGGAGGTGGAAAGTCCTTGATAAGCATAGGAGCCCACGCAGTGGCAGAGCACAGGGGTAGTAAGTGAACAACTGGCCTGCTCTCCAGGTGTGCCTGGAATGTGTGTGGACAGGAATAGGAGATACAAACACATCATACAAATGTCCACTTTCAGCACCTCTACTGAGTGGAAATAGAATGATGAAATGATAAGTTAACTCACCTGCTACAGCCGAATAAAAGGCACTAGCTCAAATACAGCTTTTTCAGGAGCATCAGTAAGACTGTTATGATATAGATCAAGTACTTTTGAAGATAATCCCCCTAAAACAATGACTTGAAAACACAATGGAAAAGGGTGAAATTTCTGCTTGTGAAATAAGACCCCTTTACCAAAAGTGTTTATATTATAACATTCATAGAAGCCATGTGAAACAAAACCCTCATAGCACAGAATTCAGAATTTAACTGTGAAGCAATTCTGACATGGATTAGACATTAATCCTCAGGAAAAATGAGTTTTGTTTCACTTTCATAGTTATTTTGAGCTCCAAGCACAGTGGTACATGCCTTCAAGAGTTTGATTCCAGACTAAGCAACACAACCAGACCCTACCTCCAAAATTATTTGGGGCCTGTAGAGATGACATAGCACAATAACAATGACTTCTCTTCCAGAAGACATGAGCTCAGCTCCTAGAACGTGTGTGTTCAGATTTGCACAGGCCTCTGGTTTCTACACTCACCTGTACTTACGTTCACATGCCCACACGCACATGCACACACACAAAATAAATAAATAAATAAATAAATAAATAAATAAATAAATAAATAAATAAATAAATAAATAAATAAAATAAATCTAAATGGTATTTTCAATATTTGGTTCACCCCAATATAGAGGATGGCCACTCAGGACATCTAAATTGTTACTTAGTGGACATGTAATGTTACAGTACAACCCAGGCATCTACTACCCCTCTAACTATGAATTCAAGAAAAAGGTAATTCAATGACATAGTACAAAGGTCAGATAGAAGGGGTTTAAAGACTATTAAAAGGATTTTTTTCTAAAATGTTGCTCCAAAATAACATGGTTCTAATGTTTCAAACACAAGTCAATAGAACTTATTAAAGACTTATTTTTGAGTGTATGTGTTTGTCCATGTGTGTGTGTGTCCATGTCCATGTCCTTGTCTGTGTGTTTGTGTGTCTGTATTTGTATGCATATGGAAGTCATGAGATACCCTGGGGGAGCCAGAGTGACAGGCAGTTATGAGCTGCCTGATGTGAGTTCTGGGAACTGAACTCGGGACCTATGAAAAAATATCAAGCACATTTCATATCTCCAAATATCAAGCACACAGACCCATTTCCAGTCACAAATTGGGGAAAATGTGTTTTGTGCTAGCAGGTGAAAAGCAGCAAATGCTTCTAAAAGGAAGTGAGGTTTTTAAAAGAAAATGGACAAAGACTTGACCCAAGCTTATGGTTTTGGTCTCCAACTAACATAACTTTTCAATATCAGAATGTAAGACAATATTATTTAAAATTTAAATGTTAAATACAGCTCTTAACTGGCTTTTTTTCTTTCTTTTCCTCTCTTTTTATTTTCTGTTTACTTGCTTTGTTTTGACAGAAAGGGGATATCACCAGCAAGTCTTCTATTATTTTGCACTCTTTTCATTATGAAATTGGCAAGCAGTATTACCCAGCTAATGGCAGGGAAAATGTAAATTAACTAGACAATAATATCTTTGAGCTTTTATTTTGGCTGAGATAAATATTTATTGCTTTGTCTTACCTTTCATTTGTCATGGACATGGTGTAGCTTACTCTATAAACCTGAGCAAGAAGGATTCATTGTCTCTAACACTGGGAAACAGAGGAATCCAAACATATTCATCTTCAAGACCTTCTCCTGCTTACAGACAGTGCTGATAAATGGAAACAAAGCTACACAGAGAGCTGTGGAGAATGACTTTTGTATTTTATGTGCAATATTAGAAATAGGTTTACTGTGCTAAGTCCCCAAACAGGGCAGCATTTATATGCCTTTATGTCATTCTTTGACAGGTTTTACAATTCATTTCTCTGGATTAGGCAAAGTAGCCAGGATCCTCGTATGATGTATTGTCTTTACATCTCAAACTCTGGACCACATTCATGAAAGGGGAGTATGATCCACCCTGATGTGGAGGCATTATTTGGTGGGCACAGGCCTGAGACTGCAAAAGTGGAAGAAGCTGGCTGAACCTCTCTGGTTGAGCATCTCTCTGTGCTTTCTGACTGCACATGTGGCGTGAGCAGTTGCCCCCACGTGTCTGCTATACTGATTTCCTCATTATGATGGGCTGTACCCTTGAACTGTGAGCCAAAACAAACCCTCCCTTTCTTCCTTCCTTAAATTGCCTGTCTGGTACTCTGTCACAGTAAAAAGGAAAGCAATATAGAGAAGTAGGGCCTCTGATGTCATAAAACTTCCCATGAGGTTTGTAGCCTTTGGAACTGGTTTGTAGGAGGAATAGAAGAGTGTGGGACTTTGGGTTACTAGAGCCATAAAATGCTGTAAGCAGAGATTAATGGGCTGTTCTATTGGGAGGTAGGAAGAATGGTGAGAAAAAAGTGGACAGTAAATGGCTACTTTATGATGTTTCAGAAGGCAACAAGGATTCTGTTGGGAAATGGACACTTAATTAAGGAATAGCTAGAGGATAGGACTCTCAAATTTACATATATGTGCATATATTTCCCTAGATACATATAAACATATGTGGGATGTCCTATATGCTGTAAAAATATGTTGCTATGATTGACTGATAAATAAAACAGCGATTGGTCAGTAGCAAGGCAGGAAGTATAGGTGGGACAAGCAGAGAGGAGAATTGGGGGAACAGAAAGGCTGAGTGGAAGGAGACACCAGCCTGCAGTCCAGGGAGCAGCATGTAAAGCCAGCAGGTAAAGCCACAAAACACGTGGCAACATATAGATTAACAGAAATGGGCTGAGTATAAGTGTAAGGGCTAGAAAATAGTAGGTCTGAGCTAATGGCCGAGCAGTTTAATTAATATGAGCTTCTGAGTTATTATTTTATAAGCGGTTGTGGGGTCCATGGGGCTGGACAGGACTGGAGAAAACTCCAGCTACAAACATATTTGAGACTTACGGTATTACCTTACTACATGGCATACTCTGACCTCAAACTCTTCATCCTTTTGAGTGTTACAGTTACAGGTATGCACAACCCTATACACCTCTCAAATTATGTTTCATATATACCTTACACATTTAACCTGGAGCTAATTAAATGAATTATTCCCAGACACCTGCCTTTTGACTGTGGCATATGATATGAGGTCATATGTAAATTTTCACATGTGTCACAATGTCAGTGCTCAACAGGCTTATTTTGGAATATTCAGATTTCAACTTTCAGATTACTAATGTTTAACCACTATGTTCTCAGTGACACACTATCCACATCATGAGCTCTTAACTTGGCCACTCCTGTGTAATCATTTTAAGTCTGTTTTAATCCCTTATTTCAAGTTTCATAAGAAACTTATGTATACTTTCATAAGAAACTTATACTCATTGTAGAAGAGAAAATGGTAGACAAATACAATGAAGCATCTACATGAAAGAAAGATATTTTTAATCAATAGAGTCATAGAATAAATAGGGATTAATATAGATTCTTGGTAAATTGGAGACTTGCAAAAAGATCAGTGAGAAATGTTGGGGAAGCAGGATATCATAAAATAAAATGAAGAAAATATATTTTAGTGGTAAAATGCTGCAGAAAAATCATGGAGCAGAATAAAAAGGGATCATTTAATTGCCAATTAGGCATGACTTTGAAAGAGAAATCTTTGTAGTCATCTGCCACCTCTGGCACTTGCAGTCTTCATACTTCCTCTTCTGCATGGACACCTGAGCCTGGAGAA
This sequence comes from Peromyscus maniculatus bairdii, assembly GCF_049852395.1. Taxonomy (NCBI): domain Eukaryota; kingdom Metazoa; phylum Chordata; class Mammalia; order Rodentia; family Cricetidae; genus Peromyscus; species Peromyscus maniculatus. The sequence goes on along the minus strand of NC_134853.1, from coordinate 51,184,391 downwards.
AAGGGATTTGATAAGGACATCCCATTCAGGGCTGAGTGCTCCAAAGTTTCCCATTCTGCTTCTAGACACAAAAGGACTAGTGCACATATGAACTCATAAACTCTGATAGCACACATAAGGCCAGCACAGGTTCAAGCCAGCCCAAATCCCAGCCCTTAGAAGGGGAGGTGGGCACAAATTCCCACCCCTAACCAAGAAAGTATTTGAAATTGATACCTAGTGGAAAAGAGGAAAATAAATTTTCTCCAATTTTGTGTCCCTGGGTATATATATCAAACATAGTCCAAGTCAGACCTCATGCCCAGGAGTAGTTGAAACACAAAATGAACTGCATGATTCTATTATGTGCTTTTTGTTTTGTTTTAGCATTTTTCTTACTGTTTGTTGTTGTTAGTTTGTTCATTTTTACTCCCCCCCCTCTTTCTCTTTCTGTGTCTGTGCGCGTTTAAGAGATAGAGAAGGACACGAAGTTGGTGAAGAGACAGAAGAGGATCTGGGAGGAGGAGTTGAAGGAGAAAAAAGAATATATCCAAAACACATTGTATAAAAAATAATTAAAAAGAGAGAAATTGTTGAACATAAATAAGGAATGGCACATTTTTTTACATTCTGAAAAAGAAATGAGTAGAGAAATTCAAACAAAAAAAATACTACTTAATTTCTAGTGTTTCAAAACAAAATACGAATTAGATGATAAGTAGGGTATAGGCAAAAATTAGTTTGTGTTTTGAGCTCTGGTTTTAAATGAAATCCTGAAGGAATGAAAGATCTCCCTTAGTTCAAGGGCAAGATGACACGAAGCAGGAGGAGCAGATGAGGATGAGCAGCCAGGACTCACATGAAGACAGAGAGCTTGACTTCGAGAAGGGAACACAGGCATATTCAAATGTGTGATATTTCACATTTTTAAATGACAGTAAATGCTATCTTATTAAAAATGGAGAATTCATATCAGAAGGAAATGTTTTAAATTTTGTTATGAAAGGTAATAGCAAGAGAGTTCTGGGATGTGAGAACTTTAGACTGGGCTTAATTCCAACCTTGAAAGACAGCTCAGCATTGGAGCATCTTAGAGTTCAATATAGGCATAAAGATATTAATGCCCTGAGCTCAAATAGTTAAAAAAAAACAACAACACATGAGCACATTCTAAAACTGTATGGTGCTTATAAAACACTGTTGATGTTTAGTAACATCCTGAGATATTCTAATGTCAATGTCTGTTTTATACCTTCATTTTGTTTTCATACTTGATTTAATGGCATGCATTCACCCTGGAAAATATGCCAGAAAACCTTAGAGATCATTTCCATTTAAAGGCTTTTTGTAACTGTTAATTCTGTCTGGAACAATAAGCCGTAATAAGCATTTTTGTTGTAACTGTCCAATAATCCTGTTATGGTGTTCTCACATTTGTTACTGAGTTATGAAATATGGTACAATGTGAAATTTTACACATTGCTTGTATTAGAATAAACAGATTAAGCAGAAAAAATGATCCAAATAGAAAAATTATCTCACTATATCTACTAAATCATGATATATTCCTTCAATTTTATCCATCAGTATAAAAAAGGTAAATTTTTACCTTTCTGAATATTAATCAGACTTTATAAAAATAAAGCACATTTTATTTGAAACAGATTAATATTTTAGATAGATAGACACATATACATACATGGATATATAGATACATAGATGTATTTGAAGTATAGATAGATCTTCTCTGGGCAAATTTAAAGGATATTAACAGGTCTGTGTGCAGAATTCATAATGTAGAGGTGGTATATCTGCTATTTCTTTTGTCAATCAAACCACATGATGATCAGAATATTTTGAATTATATACTTTCAAAATTTTCTTGTCATGGCATAAAGTTATCTGAATAAGAATTTAACATCTCTCTGTTAAAATTATGTATTTAACTTGAAGGCGATATTTTGACTTTAAAAATTAGTCTTTTGTGTCATATGCCTTCTCAGCTTCAGAAGGCTCAAACAAATTTTAAATGGTTGCCTTCTTTGTTAGTTACTTTTCCTGTTTCTGTAAAAAACAAAGCAAAAGAATAGAAACAACTTGAGGAAGGAAGGCTTCATTCGGTTCCACGGTTGAAGGAACATAGTCCATCATGACAGCAAAGAATGGCAGCAAGCCGTTCTTCGGAGGAGAAAGAAGAATGTGAGGAGGCAGGTCATACGTTGTCTACAGAGAAGCAGCAGAACATGATGAATGTTGATGTTCAGTTCATAATCTCCATTGTTCACTTTGTAGTCAGACTTCAGTCCTTGGAAGGTGCTGTCCACATTTAGGGTGGGTCTTTCTCTGTTCTTAAACTCCTCTGGATATGCCTTCCTACACATGGCTAGAAATATGTCCATAGCTTGTTCTAAACCCAGGGAAGCTGACAATGAAGATTAATGATCACACTTTTTTTTTTAAAGAAAAAAGTTTCTTTTAAGCTGTCAAATTTGTAAATGTTTACATAAGATAGCAGCTAGTAGCCTGAGTTATGATTCATGTATACTTGTGTTATGTTGAGAAATAATTCAGAGTTCTACTTTAAGTATTATTTTTCATTTTAACTCATATTCAAAACAGCTATAAATGATACTTTGTTTTTCAATTCTTTCTTTACAAATAACACAGCATTTCTGTTGTAAAGCTATCTCTGTAACCATTAATAGAAATTTAATTTACAGCTCCAAGCAATGACTATTATCCACTGCTAATAGAAACTTTTCTGACCAAGGCTGAGAGCAGTACAATTCTATGGTAATAAATAAATATTTAGAAGACAGTTTGTCACCATGTCCATCTAACAAAATATAGCCATACGTTTCCTGCTAGGACCAAAGATATTCTTGAGTAAGCAAGTTTTATCAATGTACACACACACACTACACACACACACACACACACACACACACACACACACACACACACACCATAAAATATTATTCATGAAGTCATTTATATTGAGAACACATAAATAGAGATATATCTTACTTTGTTCACAAAATAATTCTAATCTAACAGGTACCATAGTGTGAAAACTTGTGCATTCACACATCAGTTTAACCAACCTCCTGAAATGATGTGCATTTAACAAATGCTACATTATTCTTTAGCAGTATTTCTATCTCCTAATATCCCACATTAATTCCACATAGTCTTTCAACCTATTTTCACCATGAAAATGACAACTACAACAACAAATCTTTCTATAGTAAAAATGATACTTGTTCTTTCAGAACTATTAGGGAATTGGAACTCATCATTTGTTTTAATTGATAAAGTTGTATAAGGTGCTATATTCTAATATAGTCTACAATGTTATTTAAAACATGTTCATTTTTCTCCAAATGATTAATTTTTCAGAACCCAGATACTAGGTGATGGCTTTATAACATGATTAGGTATCTGGGACAAAATTTATCTTTAAATATATTGGCTATAATTCAAATTTCAAATAGTCTTTTTGATCATTTCAAGTTTTTCATCAACATCTAAAATGTTTGGTTTTAGTTTTAAAGAAAGTAACCTATCCCTAAAGAATATAAAGTCTACTGGGGAAGACAGACCACAAATGATAAGATGTACAGTATTGTTCAGTAGCAGAAGACATCAAAGAAGAAAATTGCGAAGTCACGTGAGCAAACTAAAGGAGACAAGAGGCCTGGTGAGACTCAGTAGAGAACAGGGAAGACCCCCATTTAATTGAGGAAATGAATTGAGTATGTGTGAGATAAATGAGGGAGCACACCAGAGGTTTGGGGCAGTTGGGGTTTTGTTTTGTAAATAAAGTTTGAGTCTTCTTAATGCACTTATATAGTGACTTGTGGTGTGAGTGAGGGGCCCCAGAATAGCCAATCTGGAGGCAATCCAATAAGTGAGAATAAGAATGATGAATAGATATGGGGCAAAGCTAGAAGTGTACTCAAAGAAAGATGCTACAAAAGACTGAAGAAGGTATTTGTGGGTTTTTTCCAAGTGAAATATTCATAGATTCAGTTGAGCACAGAAAATGTGTGATTTCGTTAACTTTTTTTAAATTTTATTTTATAATTAACTTAATTTTTACATATCAGCCACGGATTCTTCTGTCCTCCCTCCTCCCACCCCCTTCCTTCCCCCATCTACCTCCACTCCTACCTCCTCCAAGACAAGGTCTCCCCTGGGGTTTCAGCTCATCCTAGTATATTCAGTTGAGGCAGGCCCAAGCCCCTCCTCCCTACACCAAGGGTGAGCAAAGTGTCTCAACATAGGCCCTAGGTTCCAAAAAGCCAGCTCATGCACTAAGGACATATCCTGGTCCCACTGCCTGAGGGACTCCTAAATAGTTCAAGCTAATCAACTGTCTCACTTATCCAGAGGGCCTGATCCAGTTCCATGGGGGCTCCTCAGCTATTGGTTCATAGTTCATGTGTTTCCACTAGTTTAGCTATTTGTCCCTGTGCTTTTTCCAGTCATGGAATATTGAGACCATGATTGGTTGACTTTTTAAAGCAGTCATTCTGGCTATATAGATGGTTGGTTTTTAAAAAGTAAAAAGAAAAGAGTCCAACTAAAAAATTTGAGATAATAACCTAAGTGAATTATGCTAATGGGTTCAGCTGACTAGAGTGGGTGGAGAATGATTAGATGCCAACCACCTATTATAAAACTCAACTTCTTTAGTCATGATGGTAACAAAATGTAACATTAGGTTCAATTAAGAAGAAAAAGCAAAGCAGAAGACACCAAAAGTGTTTTGCCCCTTGCAAAATCTCATCCCAAATTATCTTTTCAAATGCCATTTTCCATAATTCCATTCTAACTCTGACAAGTGATGATTATCTTCTGACTATGATGTCTGTAACTAGGTCATCATCTTGACCAGACAACAGTCATTTTTTGTTTGTTTTGTTTTCTGTATGAACTATCCTCCCTCCATTTACAAAGTATGAAAGTTTCTCAAACCTATGAGTACTTCTTTAGCTACCCTGGTGCTCACCTCTGATCTCCCTAGGCAGGAAATGCAGTATAATGAAATGAAGCAGAGTCAGATAAAAGAAAATTGCATCTTTCTCAGTTCTGACTTTAGGAAAGGATATGCTTAAAACTCATAATGTATTACCTATATAATCATAGAACCAAGTCACATATAAATCAGAAAACAACTGTATCAGAAGCTGATGCACGTGTTGCAGGGGGGGGGGGCAGGAATCTTGCAACTATGGTCACTTTTAGCTGCAGAAATCAGTGCATACAGGAGAGCCCAGAAAAGGAAGATGATGCTACAAATGAGCAGAGGTTTGGGCATATAAACCAGAAAGACTATAACATATGGTCCTGACTTTTGATAAATATGCCAGAAATACACACGGAGGGGAAAAAAAACAGACAGGATCTTCAACAAATAGCGCTGTTCAAACAGGGCAGCTAAATGGAGAAGAATCCAAATAGATTCATATTTATCATCCTGTACAAAACTCAAGTCCAAATAGATCAAAGATTTCAACATAAAACCAGATACATGGAACCTGATAGAAGAGAAAGTAGGGAACAGCCTTTAGTCATTGGCACAGGAAAAGACTTTCTGAACAGAACCATATTAGCACAGGCAATAAGATGAGATTCCATCTTAGATCTGTCAGAATGGCTAAGATCAATAAAGCAAGTGACATCTCATTATGATGAGGATGTGGAGTAAGGGACCATTCCTCCATTGCTGGTAGAAGTTGAAATTTGTGAGGCCACTATGAAAATCAGTATGGTGGTTCCTTCAGGAAGATAGGAATTGATCTACCTTAAGACCCAGCTATACTACTCATAGGAATATACCCAAAGGACACTTCATCCAACCACAGAGATACTTGCTCAGTCACATTCATTGCTGCTTTATTCATAATACCCAGAAATTTGAAACCACCTAGAAGTCCCCCGACAAAAAAAAATGGGTAAAGAAAACATGGTACATTAATGCAATGGTATATTATTCAACAATTAAGAAAAAGAAAATCATGAAAGTTGCAGATAAATGGATGGAATTATAAAAAAATCATCCTAGGTGAGGTATCTTGGATCTAGAAAGAAAAATATTGTATGTATTTGCTTATATGTGGATAGTAACTTAAATCAATGATAACCAAGCTACAATAAGTAGAACCACAGATATAAGGTAAAGAGTAAGTTAATAGGGAAGAAAGATAGAGTTCCCAAGGAAAGGGAAATAGGAAAGATAGCTATGGATAGATGTTGGTAGTGGAATGGGAAAATCAAATGAGGAGAGGGAAGAGAGAGGGGAACGGGAAAGAGAATATGGGAAGAAACAGCTAAAAATTGTCACGTAAGAGTATGAAGGAAACCTAATAGAGTAGAATCTTATTAAAATATATACATATGAAGGTGGTCTAAATGAAATCACCAAGTGATGATGGAGAGAGTTCTAACTGGCCATATCTTGTCACCAAATAGAGCCTCCAGTTCCAAGGTTGGGTGACATCTAAATGAGTTATTAGCTGAAGGGATCACATGAAAATTTCCAGATAAACCAGGGTGCTGCTAAGATTACAGGTTGTTCTTCACAAACTGTCAGCAAGGGCCTATTGCTGAATTCAACACCTACGCAACTCATTGAACACGAAGACTTCAAACTTGTACCTACATAGAATGCTTTCCCCACTGTTCTACATCTACGGTACAGGAAAGTACTCTGCGTGCTTCCAAATGAGCAAAGTAAGCATCAAACCCACCACGATGCTGTTCTATCCACAAGATGTAGATGAATTTCTAAATGGTCTTATTAAATCAAAAACTCAGAGCCAGAAATTGGGGTTAAAGCCTGAGAGAGATCACAGGAATAGAAACAGCCACACCTTAACCTCACCAACTCCAAATGCAAGATAGTTCCTGCCTACCTGCTCCTATATGCCTTGCTGTTCTGCCATCTGATTTGCTCTCTCTGTCCAGCTACATCACTTCCTCTTCCTGCCCAGCTCTGTCACTTCCTGTCTGTATGTACAGACCTCTAGACCTCCATGGTTAACTAGAGTTGGAATTTAAGGCATGTGCCACAACCACACCTGGCTATGTCTCTACTGTGGCCTTGAACTCACATAGATCCAGACAGATCCCTGTCTACCAGTGATAGGATTAAAGGTGTATGCTAACATTGCATGCCTTTTGTGTTTACTAATAATGGCTTGGTTTTTCCTCTGATCTGCAGGCAAGCTTTATTTATTAAGGTACAAACAAAATATCACCACATTTCAGAACAAATAAAATATCACCACAACAAGATATGCTGGTACAATGGTGGCAGAAAGTTTGTGAGAGTAACCAATCAATAACTGATTAGACTGAAGGTCCACTCACAACATGGAAACCATACCTGACACTGCTTGGGTGGCCAAAATCCTGACACTAGATAGCATAGGGACCTAGGGTAAAGTCAAATTCTACTATCTAAACAAAAATATAGCAGAAAAATGAATCCTACTGACAGTCTCCTTTACTCATAGACCAACAACTTGCTCAGCCATCATCGGAGAATCTTCCTCCTGTGGCAGATGGGAACAAATACAGAGACTCACAGTCAGACAAAATGTACAGAGTAAGAGATCCGAAAGACTCAGCCCTAAACTGAATGTAGTATGAATGAAAGTGATCTCCATAGGATCACAAGGGGTGTCACTATTGGGAAGAGTGGCCTTGTTGGAGTAGGTACATCCTTATTGGAAGAGGTGTTCCCTAGATGTGGGCTTTAGAGTTTCAGAAGCCTAGGCCAGGCCCATTGTCACTCTCTCTTCCTGCTGCCTGCCTATCCAGAAATAGAACTCTCAGCTGCCTCTCCAACATCATGTCTTCTGTGTGCCACCATGCTTCCCGCCAGGATGTCACTGGAATAAACCTCTGAGCTGTAAGCCAGCTCCAATTTAAATTCCCTCCTATATAATAATTGCCATGGTCACGATGTCTCTTCACAGTCACAGAAACCCTAAATAAGACACTGGATGTCTCCATCAAATTTCTCCCTTCGAAGCTTAGGGAACCCAGTGAAGAGAAATAGAAAGAGAATAAGAGACAGAACGGATGGGGGACACCAAGAAAACAAGGCCCTCTAAATCAACATGAGCCAAGCTCATATGAACTCACAGAGACAGACACAAGTGTTGCTGGAGGGTTTCTCTCCAGGTTCCCCAAGCCCCGCAGTCCCACAATCCACTTATAAAATAATCACTCAGACGCTTATATCACTTATAAACTGTATGGCCGTGGCAGGCTTCTTGCTAACTATTCTTATATCTTAAATTAACCCATTTTTATAAATCTATACCTTGCCACATGGCTGGTGGCTTACCAGAGTCTCTACATGTTGCTTGTCCTGGCGGTGGCTGCAGTGTCTCTCCCTCAGCCTTCCGCTTCCCAGCATTCTCCTCTCTCCTTGTCCCACCTACTTCCTGCCTGGCCACCTACTTCCTGCCTGGTCACTGGCCATCAGTGTTTTATTTACATAGAATGATATCCACAGCACACAAGCATACATAGAGCCTGCCTGTTCTCTCCTATATGTGGGTTTACAAATGTGCATGTAAGTGAGAGGGAGTATGTTTAGAGGACTGGAAACCAGAAAGAAACCCATGAGAGATGACTTAAGGGTGCAGTGGAGGTTAGACTGCATGCGATGTGAAAGTATAAGCGGAAATACTTGGTGTGTAAAGGTTTAAGGGGGTGGGAAAGTGAGAGATGGGCAGAGAAAGAATCTGGGTGTAAAGATATGAAAAATACTATAAGGAAACCTGTTGTTCCATAAGCCAAATAAACAGTAAGATTATCAAAAGAGTTTGAGTTGAGGTATCGTGTGTAAGTGAATAATGCTGCATCCAGAAACTACAAGTTATTAAATTAAAATCTAAGTGATAGGAGTGGACTATCTCCCTACACAGGAGCCCCTGAAACAATACAGGCAACTGCAACTATAGTTGATTGCCCACCAGAACAGGTAAGACTCTGTTGATCTGGTGACAGGACATACAAAAATCAATGTGGAACTGATATGAAAGTTTTCTCCATCTTGGCTAGCCTTCATAGCACTGAAAGGAGTTACGCAGGCTCCTGGAAGAGAGTAGTCATCAGAAATGATTCTCAGCTCTGAATTGTGTGCCACACTACAGCCTAGTCAGACATGATGTATTCACTAGAATGATAGTGGTAAATCTGTAATGGGGGTAACCAACCACTCATTGATTGGTACCGAGTCCTACTTTATAGGAGGTATTATAAATCTATTCAAAAGCGTGTAACTGCAGAAGTCATAAGACCAATGGTGCAAGCTACAGCTATTATTTTGCTAAGCAGATAATGTATACCTACAAAATTGTCTTCAGAATAGTTACACTGTAGATGGATCAATTAGGGATGGAATCAGAGAACATCACAGAAGTAGGGATTTTTAAGAGCCAGAGAACCAAGATGTCTTCCATGAGATAGTACTTCTACATATGATACATGAAATCTTACTAGTATGGATGCCTAAACAAGATCTGTACAGTAATACCAGTTGCCAACCCAGCATGAGTGGTGGAAATCTCACAAGGACCCACCCATAGATGAAGAGCTACAGGCAACTAATGGCTTCTAAAAAGGAGAGAATCTGTATCCGCTGGGGATGAACCCCGATAGGTTACCCAACTCCAAATGTTCAGAACTTCAAATGAGCAATACAAATGGACTCAGAGAGAGAGAGAGAGAGTGTGTGTGTGTGTGTGTGTGTGTGTGTGTGTGTGTGTGTGTGTGTTTAAAACAATTAGAAAAGACAAGTCCATGAAGTTGAGAGGAAATCAAGGAGGAGATAAAGGAGGTGGTGGAGGTGAGTATGAGGATAGAAATAATATAAATACAGTACTAGTGCATGAAATTCTCAAAAAAAATCAATGGAAACAAAAATAGTTAGTAAATAGTTTTAAAATAGTTATATTTATTCCCATAGGTTAGTACCTCTATCAGCTTTTTTTAGGAAGTTTCTTTATACTGTCAGCAGCACTAATTATACTCATTCATATTGGTCAAAGTGAGAGAATAATGAAAATTTGAGTGGCCATCCATAAGTGGAACAAATGTATCACCCTCTCATAAAATAGAATGGAGGACAGAAAGACTAAGAGCCAGAGGATGGGGGAAAGTGTTGTAGAACAGGAACACAATGCCAGTGTATTCTTGAACTTAACAGCATCCATGATTACCTGCACAAGACTGGACTTTCCATCAACCCAGCACAAGGGGAAATAGACTTACAAGTACACACATTTCCCAGACTATTTATAGAGGGCTAATGGTAGATTAGGGAGAGGAGAACATCAGGCCCCGCTTCACCAAGGATCTAAAGGCAGTAAATGCTTGCTGGAGGAGAGACAAACATTTTCTTCAGTGGCATAGCCACTAACAAGGTAAACATACTTCTGTAAATAATGCCTTATTCACATTCTTTCAAGTGACCCTAAATAAACTCATTAGGTCATGAACAAAAAGGACAAGAATTAGGAGAGGGAAAAGATGGCACAATGATGATCACTGTGAGTGAGAGGAGGACAAGGAATGGTGATAGGGAAGAATATAATCCGAACACATTACACACATGTAGAAAATGTCGTAACGAAATGCATTGGTAGGGATAACTAATACGTGCTGACTTAAAACAAACAAAAGAGAAATAGCACTTGCCAGACCAGAGGTCAGCAAGGCAAGAAGGCATGCCCTGCTACTCTTGAGCTTTTCTCTAAACAAACAGCAACTTGGAGAGAAACACTGAGAAGACAGCAATCTTTTAAAGAATTCAAATATCAAATTGACCTGAAAAAGCTTGTGTAAAATGATGGAGGTTGAGAGCTGGCCATAGTGATGTATTCTTTTAAGCCCAGCACTTGGGAGACAGAGCCATGAAGAGATCAAATCCAGCCTGGTCTGCACAGTAAGTTCCAGGCAAGCCAGGACCACTTGGTGAAGTCCTATCTCAAAATAAATAAATAAACAAATAAGCAAACAAACAAAGATAGAGGTTGAGTTAGCTTAAATAAGCAGATTTAAGTTCTTTTCCTACCTTTGATTTCTCACTCTTACTTGTAATCATTTTTTAAATTAACTGAAATGTGCCTGTGTACCTCATTTTAGAGACTGGTTTAATATAAACTTCCCCAATGAAATGCCATCTCTTCTAACACAAATTGTCTTTCATTTTGGAACTTTAGCATCTGGCTCACAGTGTATGATCAGGAATTTATATTAAACAAATAACAATATAAGAAAATTAATCACAAACTGTTTTGCTATACTGGGAAGGTTTTGCTACCGTGTAAATTTAACTGTTGTTGGCCTTAAAACTTTAATAAAAATGGGCTTAAGGTGGTTTGTAAGGAAAGCCTATTCCATAGTATTTCTTTCATTTCTCAAAATCATGCCCATGTTTGAAATGAAATCTCCTTGTAAACTGGCATCAAGAAACCCTGTCTAAGTCATCAGGTTCCATCAATGCTGTCTCAGGAATGATAGTTTACCTCCAGAAAAGTCACTGCCAATGTGCAAGTAGATGCAAGGCACTGCAGAAGGAGGCTTCAGGCTAAGAAATTAACTGAACACTCTTCTGTCCTCTCCCTGATTGAATACATAGAGTGAGAAGCTTAAGAAAAGAACTAAATGGCAAAGGGAAAAAAAAGTCCTGGTTACTAGTACTTCTCCTGCTAAAGGTCTGTCATCTACAGATATTTGATGTGACTCAAGGAAGAAGGTGAAATTTATATCCCGAGAACACACAAGGAATACTTTAAAGGAGCCACGCATGGTGGCACAGGGCCTTGATACCTGAAATTGGCAGACAGGGGCCAGTGGACCTCTGTGAGTTCAAGGCCAGCCTGGTCTACAGAGTGAGTTCTAGAACAGCCTGGGCTATGGAGAGAGATCCTGTCTCAAAAACAATAGAAAGGAAGGAAGGAAAGAAGGGAGGGAGGGAGGGAGGAAGGAAGGAAGGAAGGAAGGAAGGAAGGAAGGAAGGAAGGAAGGAAGGAAGGAAGGAAGGAAGACTTTAAAAAATATTTTCCCCCTATGAAGCCCAATTTAAAGACTTCAACCCCTCCTTAAATATCCTAAGCCACTGTGATTTGTGGTTGTAATTCCAAACAGTCCTATTAAATAAGCAACACAGAGCCAAATAAAGAATTAAAGCCCAGAGATCGAGCAGTAGCCAAGAGCTAAGGCCACCTTATCTTACCACTCACTGCTGTCCTTCCCCTGAGAGACCTTCTTCCTGTGTCCTGTCTTTTTGTTTTTTGTTTTTTTTTTTGCCTTTCTGTTCTGCCTTCTCATTGGTTCTAAACCCAACCACATGACTTCCTCATCACTGCCTGTCTATACAGACCTCCAGGTTTCTATGGTTCGTACTGAGATTAAAGGTTCGGACTACCACTTGGTTGTGTTCTTGAACACACAGAGACTCTGCCTGCCATGTGATATAATTAAGGGTATGTGCCACCACCACTGGACTTCTAAATGGCTTGCTCTTAGCTCTGATCCCCAGGCAACTTTTATTTATACAAATAAAATCACATTTCAGCACAAATAAAATATCATCATAGTGACTGACTTCCTAAACCATCCCCTGAGATGCTATTGCTCCCCAAAATGAGAGAATTGTGAGAAGCAAGCACAGGACAAGTGGACACAATGCGTGTTCACATGCAGTGTGTGGTGGAAGTGGGTCTCTTGCTCCTCACAAGATGCTCACGGAGAAAAGAAGTCTAGGAGTTCTCTTCATAGGCTGTGTGCACTATCCTACATTTCATGATTTAGACATTAGACAAAAGTAGTCTATAATCACTAAGGTAAATGTGCTGGATGTGATGTAGAGAAGTGTGAGCAGATATGTGTGTTGGCCTCACATTTCCCTGCGTTAATTTTCCTTATATCTTTTACTACACTCACTCAGTACTGTTACCCTTCTTGCTCAGTCTTGACATCTGTTTTCAATGACTCATTCAATAAACTTCCTTAAGCATCAACTGTTTTGTTCTATGCTTTGAAACTGAGATGAAAAATACTATAGAGAATGAGGAACAAAAACCTCCTCTGTTCTCTGAAATCCCACTATTCAAGATGACCATTCTAGCCAAAGAATGCAAGAATTGAAGAGATTCATATGTATTGAGGAAGTTAAATCTTGAATATCTTGGGAAACTATAAAACCAATATAATTAAGAAGGAAAATTTAAAAAAAAGCAAATGTAATTTAATAAAAAGAAAATATTGGAGAAGTGTTAAGAAATTACTAGTTTAGCGAATTAAATGAACAAGAAACTGACTCAAAATGAGTGAATTCAGTTCCTAAAAACAATGATGAGGTATTTTGACAAACGTTATTAGGTAAATTATATGAAGGTTGTCATAATCAACCAATGAAACTGGTTAATATTGTTAACAACTATATAAATTTTTCAGAAGTTATATGATTTCCAGTTTCCAATATAAATATTTATAGCCTTGATGTAAAATATATAAATAAGTAATAAAATACAGTTTAACTTCAAGAATGATATTTGTCTTCAAAATGTCACTTATACAATTAATATGCAAAGTGCATGGTGATATATTTGATATATAAATATGACATAAATATAGAGAATTTATAAAAAAACTTTTACATATATGAGAACAGAGAAAAATATGGCTGAACAGTACCAAAATCATCATATGAAATACAAGTATGTATTAAATATGAATATATTCAGCCTCATTATCAACAAGTATGTATTAAATATGAATACATTCAGGCTTATTATCGATGATATTAAAATTATGACAATTAAGATTATTTTTCACCTGGTATATTGGGTAAAATACTTGTAAAGTCATAGTGTGAACACCAGCGAAGCTTTGCCAGTGACGCCATGGGCAAGGATAGTAGGGAAATAATATTTGCTGTTGTGTCGGAGAGATGCGTAGTTTGCTGCAGCTTTGTTAACCCATTTTGCAGCCTATGAAGGAGCACAAGGGTGTACTATTACTTTAAACCACACTTACACAATCTAACTTGCAATAATTAGAGATGTTCACAAATTCCACTACAGTCATTTCCTGTAAAGTTATTCATAATAAAAATTTTTAAAAATCTAAGAATAGGAAACTAAGTAGGCACATTATGGAAGTTATTAAATGATGTGTTCAAAAAGAAATTCTACAATGTATTTTCTTGTATAGTGATATTATGTAAACAAAATATGCTTCTAAATTTTACAATAAATAATATTCATATGCTAACACACACATATTTTCTCTAAATATATTTATATATTTCTAAAATATATATTTCTCTAAAATATACATTTCTCTAAAATAATATTTATATTTACACACACACCATATTTTCTCTAAAATAATTTATTTTGCTAATCAAGCATGTTAATAACAGTAATAATGAAATAATTTTAGAAGTAAAATATGGTAAATCTCAATTACAATTTTTTTTTTTTTGAGACAGGGATTCTCTGTGTAGCTTTGTGCCTTTCCTGGATCTCATTCTGTAGCCCAGGCTGGCCTCGAACTCACAGAGATTTGCCTGGCTCTGCCTCCCGAGTGCTGGAATTAAAGGTGTGCACCACCACCGCCCAGCTTTTTTTTTTTTTTTTTACAAACTTTTCTAGAACTATCAAGTATCTATTGGGATACATAGGTGATGTGTTGGCTGTTACCTAGGAACAATAAAAAAGTAGCTTTAAACTAAATTTAAGGGTGTTAGCCATACTCCTGGTACAGACCTTCCTTACTCCCATGCTTGAGGTCCAGGTTTTTCCTTTAGGGGCTCTGTCTGCTAAGGTCTATTGTAGAATACTGCATTATTATGAACATTAACATTTCACACTACCATGAAAAGGAAAATGCAGGTGAGCAAAACAAGACAGATCAGGTTGTTCAGAAGCCAGTTCCCACAGAACCACCTCCTCCCTACAGCCTCAGGCCTGAGGAACCTGCTGACCCAATGAGAGGCACTTTGAGCCAGGCCCTTTGAGTTACCTCATCCACAAACTTCTTGGATCAAGCCCAGGACTTTGGAGATTCTGGAATGACTCCACTCCTCCCATCATGACCTTGATCCTTTGATTTAATTTATTGTTTTTCTACCCCTGTGCCTTCCCAACTACCTTTTATCTGAGAGCTGAACTGGATCCATAGTCTCTGTCATAACTCCCAAGCTAAAGACTGTTGAGGGTGCCTGCGGTGGGATGCAGATCTTGACTGGACAGCTTGCTCTGCCGTCTTCACAGAAGCACTTCTGTTCCTGGAGGAGATTGAAGACTGAACTGCATAGACTCTGATACACCTTCGAACAATACCTGCACAGACCGGACCCCACTGTCCTCCACAGCCATACACAAAACACATGCACTTGCTAAAGTTTCACCCACTGGCCTCTGGCTCTGGCTGCGAAGTGATGATGGAGATGAGTTCAGAGGCCAAGTGTCAGTCAAATCCTTCCAAACGGTGACTGTGTTGACCACCTCCCTGGGAGGATTGTGCATCCAAGCTGTGAATGGATGCTTTGACTTAAGTTCCCTGGGGCCTGTGACTACTAAAGAAATGGACCAGAATGCTCCCTGGATCCTTTTCTCCTCTGCTTTCTGGGTGAACAGGACTTGATAAGCATGGAACTCTTAGGGGAGACCAGAAAAGAGACTTCTAGAAGGTAGGGTGGGAAGGAAGCCTCAGAGGCAGGTGTGGTTAGACATCTGTAGAGTGAGGCTTACAGAATGCTCCCTTCCAGATTCCTCTCCAGGAATCTGATCTGGATAAATAGAATGAAGAAGAAAAGTGAGTGGCTAGGGAGGTAGATGTGCCAGAGTCAGGGAATTGCAAGCATATCTGTCATTAACAGATCGGGAATCAGCACAGCATTAATCCCGAGGATCTGTCTGCATTCATTTTCTCTGTCTGCCTGTTTCCTTCCACTGTCAAGTCTCTAATTCCAAAAGCATAAAGAGAGAAAACCAATTACCAAGAGAAAATGAGAACAGCTCTAACAGTGGTTTTTCCTATGATTGGTGGCTTTATGCGACTCAGTTATTTTTAGCTATCAGCATATCAGCTATCATCACTTACACAACTGTTAATGGCCATAGTTTTCTTTTTTGTTTACAATACTACAAACATATGACATAGACATAATGTTTGGGAATGTATATAATAATAAATATTAATTCGTATATAAAATAATCAAACTCAAATCAGCCAACAGTTTGTCATTTCGTAATTGAGTTCACCTGATGGTTTACAGCAATGATACCTTCCTTATTCTGTGACTCAGTTAGTTCCTTAATCCCACCCCCATTATTGACCCAAGGGAATTTTAATCAATTGAAATTCTAGGTTTCATGTAATGAGCATGAATATTACCTTGAATGCTGATGAGTAATAAAATAATTATTATGTAAATTTTGTATAGCTTCATAGAGCTAAACGTTCCTTAATTCATTTTTAGCACAAATATAAGTCAGAATATACAAATGCTAACCTTAGTGAGGTTAAATTTAAAATCATTTCCCCACTGAACATACAAATTCAATTTAATTTCAAGTAGAAATAGGACATTAAAAAAAAATAAGGTACACACTTTTCATTCCTGGAGAGACAAGAAGTAATCTTCAGCAAATCAAAAAGCATTTTCCTGTATACTCCGTGATGCTGTTATTAGTACAGTATTTTCAAGTTCTTGTGATCAAAATGTCAGGAAACAATGGTTCTCTCCATTTTCCTCCTCAACAGTGTTACTGCATTCTGACTAGCCTGGTTACAAATTATATATCATCAAAGCAAAAGACGCAGATGGTACATAAATAGCAGGTGCATTTTAGAGCAAAGCCCAGAACTTTTAACTCAGAAATCTCAAATAATGTTGATGGAAGAAAACCTGTGATTTCCTGCTGTTTTGAATAGGTTTTAAAATTACATATCTTGAACAAACTTGCTCATATGAGGCTCAGTAAAAAAAATAGTAAACTAAGATTATTTTAGTTGAGATCATTCAGTGCTATCTTTGCTATTTATGTATTATACTCATACCAATTATATGGACATGAAGTTTATGTGTAATTCAGTCAAACCTGACTAATTTTGCTGAGACACATTCAGCATTTATCTAATCATTTTATGCCTGAGAGACTTCAATGTTTTGTAACGCTATGTGAATCTGAAGAAACTAGTGGAGGAAGATGTGGACTCAGGAGAGCTTGGCATGCTCAGTGAAACCCCCATCCTATGCCAGGGCATTGCAAAGCACAATTTGATCAAAAAGCAGCTTTTCAAGGTCATGGGTTTATACCTTCTGTTCCTTTTCCTTCCTTCTGTGGACTTCTCTAAAGCTGAGAGTTAGAAAGATATGTTCTATGTAGCTTTTTAAAGACTTTAACCATGGAGGGAACTGTTAGCCAGATTTTTCTTTGGGCCACCAACCAGCTCCTAAACAAAGACATAGAGACTTATTATTAATTATGAATGCTCAGCCTTAGCTTAGGCTTGACCCACTAGCTCCTTTACTAATTTAACCTGTTTCTATTCATCTACGTCTTACCTCGGGGCTTTTAACCTTTCTTTCATTCTGTTTGTCTTACTTTCCTGCTTCCTCGGTGTCTGGCTGGCTGGCCCCTGGCATCTCCCTGTCATCTCTTTTTCTTTCTCCCTTGAGCCGAAATTCCTCCTACTACTTATTTCCCCTGCCCAGAAATTCTGTCTGTATCTTCTCCCTTAATACTGGCTGTTGTTGTGTAGTTTTTCTCTATTGGGGGGCCCGCCACCCAGCTCCCACATAAATCACACATGGAGGCTTATTCTTAATTTTAAATGCCTGACCTTAGCTTGGTTTGCTTCTTGCCAGCTTTCCTTAAATTATCTCTTTGGCCTCAGGGCTTTTATCTTTCTTTATTCCTGTATAGCTTTTCTTTCCTTCTTACTCTGTGTTTGGGTGCCTGGGTGCCTGGCCTCTGAAGTCCTCCTCCTTTCTCTCTCATTCCTTCTTCCCTGATCCCAGATTTCTCCTTCTATTTATTCTCTCTGCCTGACAGACCCACCTATCCTTTCTCCTGCATCACTATAGGCTTTCAGCTCTTTATTAGACCATCGGGTGTTTTGGACAGGCACAATATCACAGCTTCACAGAGTTAAACAAATGCAACATAAACAAAAAGTAACACACCTTAAAATAATGTTCTACAATAGTTGGCCATTCAGCTTTTTTATTAGACCAATCAGTTGCCTTAGGTAGGCAAGGTAAACCAGCAACACATCTTTGCATAGTTAAACAAATATTCTGAAAAAGGATACATTTCAAGAACTCTTTGAAAAACCATTTGGACTTCAGAATAACATAACCAAAAAAGGGGGGGGGGAGGAAATGCATCAAGTGCTTTAAAAGACAGTTTGATTTTTGTCAATACTAGACTATTTTCAACCACATATGAAGAAAATGATCATAGTGATTCTATGTTTAATAGAATGCTTGAAGCTACTTTGTCTTGCCAATGCTTCACCACATTACAGATTTGCAATTTAGTGATAACCTAAAAAAAAAACTATGTTCAACCATCTGAATAAACAACTTAAAATGCTATGAAATTGGAGAATCTGAAACTATAACTGTGTTTACAATCATGATTTCTAAATATTAAAATTTAAAGCCAATAATTAAAGAACTAAGTCACTTTAATAACTAAAAACATCAAGGTGCCCAGCAGTTTGAATTGAGGAGAGAAATGAAGGAATGACATTATTAATCAAAAGAATCATTGCATTATCAGTACCATATTTATATTTATGTGGCAAACAAATATTTGTTTTAGTCAACTATGTCAACATAAAAGTATTTATATAAATCTGAAACTGATGACTTGCCAAAAACTCAGAACGTCATAGAGTGGAGGCGTTGAACTTTCCAAGGAAACAAGCAATTTCTCAGATATCAGTTTGTTTAGGAGGATATGGGGAAAACTGACTAAAACATTCCAGTGAAGGAGTTCTTGTGAATGGAAGTTAGAACATGTGCTACGTTTGTCAGAGAATTCTACTAGAAGTAGTCTGAGTACTTTGTCAAAATCCTAAGAAGAAGAAGGAGGAGGAGAAGAAAGATTCTGTAACATCAATCTCTAATTAAACTGGCTTACACAGGCTTGCTTACAGGCATCTGACAGAAGCATTTTCTCAACTGAGTTTCCCTCTTCCCAGATTACTCTAGCTTGTGTTGAGATGACAAAAAAAAAAACTAACCAGCTAAGTAATATTGATACATTAATGGCATATTTGGAATTCACTTAACCATTTTAGCTACACCAAAGTTATGCTTTTTATCTGGAGATACAGTCTGGTCATGAACAATGCATTTATAATCATATATATGTCTCTGCTGTTTTTAGGTTTAATTTGACTCCAATGACACTGACACCTTTCAAAATTCATCTATTCTATAGAATGCTCCACATTTTAAGTATCTTATTCAACTTTGGCAAGAATATTAAAGAAGATGTGCTAAGTTATCTGTGCATTCTGTGGTAGTATATTATTTCACTCATGTCTGTTACCTTTCATGGTTTGGTAAAGGTGTAAGTAGACTTTCTCATACCAAAAAATGGAATCATTTCATACCTGAGTATAACTGAAAAATAAAAACAATAACCTGTGCTTAATATGTAATCAAAGGGCTGAAAGAAAAAAGCTCTTTTTTTTCTTTGCCAAAACCACATCAAGCTCTATTTTTAATCGATAGACTAAAATTAAAATAAATGAAGTCAAATCAAAGTAAAGCAGAAGGTATTTGTTTTGTGTTAGTTCTGTGTAATAAAATACTTGTGCTGTTTATATATGATTTTACAATCTTATTTCTTTAAGCAAAATTAACAACATTATAATAAAATTTTCTGAGCTCAGTGAGAAGATGCATTTATGTATCCACATATAATTTAAGTAGTTGAAGGGTGGGGAGAAAAGGTTATTAAATCCATTCATATTACATTAAATAATCTTGAGTTTCAATGGGTGGAAGGAATATCATTTTCTAGTGGCAGACTCAGAAGCCAAACTGCATTACAGAGCTCAAAGTTTTGTTCTCATTCACCCAAAAGCAATCTGCAGTTGTCCCAAATACCATCTTCCTTTCCAGGGTTGGGCAGGTGGTTATAATAATCATCAGATTCATGACATGGGCTAGCCATATAGGACGTGTCAGAAATTAGTCAGAATAAGGTGTATATATTTTCTTCTCCTCCCTCTTCTCGTGTGAGTCCATCTAAACCAAAGGGGAGCTGCAGAATGACAATTTCTTTCAGGCTCACAGTTTACCAATGGTGAAATCACTGCAGGACCTGGCAGGTGCTTTGTACTATTGCACCACATCAATGCTCTATCTCTCCTGTCCTTCTGACAGTCCCTAGTGTTCTGTGCTAGAATTATTCACAGGTTGACATCTTTTCTTTTGGTCTCTCACTGAAGTACACACTCATCAAGAATAAAACTTGTCTTTCTTGTTTGTTTAACATAATGATGAATGTATGGGAAGAACCAACAAAGGTTGCAACTGAATTAAATAATTAACAGAAATGTAAAAGGAAATGCTAAAATGTATAGAACTCAATGCATTGGAAATATGAAATCTGACTAGAGTAATCAAAGGTTATAGTTCTTAAACATGATTGACACAGATTAATTCAAAATCAAACTCAGAATGAATCTGAGGCATTGGCCTGTATTGTATTATATGTCTTCACTGCAGCCTTGGTTCTGAACTCATAACATGGGCACTCTATGGTGATATTTTATTTGTGTACCCCAATAAAGCTTATCTGAGGATCAGAGGAAAAAGCCAGCCACTATTTTAAACATAGAGGTCAGAGAGTGGTAATCCACACCCTTAATCCTAGCATTTGGGAAGCAGAGATTCATCTGGATCTCTGTGAGTTAAAGACCACACTGGGAACAGAGCCAGGCATGGTGGCACATGCTTTTGATCCCAGTGCTAGTTAACCCTAGAGGTCTGGAGGTCTGGACAGGCAGAGAGGAAGAGACAGAGCTGGGTGGAAAGAGGAAGTGATGAAGATGGGCCAAGAAAGGAAGTAAGATGGCAGAGCACAGAGAGGTATATAGGTGTGAGTATATAGGAAATAGCTCTTTTCGGAGGCTGAGGAGTTGGTAGGTGAGGTTGGCTGTGGCTTGTCCTATTCCTCTGATCTCTCAGCTTTCGCCCTAATATCTGGCTTCGGGTTTTTATTAATAAGACCATTTAGCAATTCATTTTACAGCACTCAGTGCTAAGCCTGCTGTCGTGCCATGCAAGGCCAACAATGCTGCCTAAGCACCGTGACTCTGTTTCAGGATTAATGTTTATTGTTTTGACTCTACGTGCAAAGTTTTCTGTTCTTATAGAAACACAGTGGATTGAATTAGAAAAAAAAGGCTTTTAGCATTCTTTTAACCATCATTCTTCATCAAGTGTCAAATTAGTGTATGTTTTGTTTGTGCTGTGTTAACCTGTTTGAGTTTTAAAAGTGCTTTTTGAATTGTTAGCTTGTGTTTTATAAAAAGTTACTACAAATTTGACTTAGGATTAAGATCAAATTTCCAACAAATTGTGAAACAATCTCAAACATTATTCAATTTTTACTACATATTTATCAAAGTAGCATTCTAGTACTAATAATTATAAAATTATTGATCGATATCAAGAAATGAAACATGATGAAGATACTTTGTCCTCTCTAGTATCTGATATTCAACTAGATTTAAGGTTTTGTGTAAAAATACAAGTCTATGCACCTCATTAGTATATAAATTTTCTTTCACCTTTAATAAATAATAAATATATATCAAATAATTGTTTTAAAATTAATGAATTTGTGATTTACTATCATTAAATGTTCATGTATGAATGAATATACTCAAAGTCATATAACAATTTCTAGGGCAAAAAAAGCCACTCATGAGTATGATATGTACTAGATGATTCTAAACTTGGTGAGATTTACCATGAAAATTAGTTATTGCAAGAGAGTTGCCCTGGAATCAGGACATGGGTCATAGTACACAAGTGGTCTACCCCTGTGCCACAGTCGTAGTCATATATCTTTAGGTATCATTATAAATTAAGGAGAAGTTGTTGCATCCTATGTAAGAGGGTGATAAGGACTGTACAAGATGGAAATGTTAAACAGCCTAAAACAGAGACAGAAATAATGGTGATAAGTAATAGATTGTAAGACCTAAAGGTAGGGCTTAATCCATTCCCTATAGCATTAGTTTGATTATGTGATTTCACATTATATACATCTATCAAATAATCATACAAAGACACTATTTTTTTAAAGTCAGATGACAAGATTAATAATCACATATGTTGATTATTTTTCTGCTTCTCAAAATCAAATTGGACAAAGGTTGAATAGCTTCAAAGACATGTGACCAAGATAGGGGAAACAGATGAAACAGAAGAGTAAGAATATGAAGATTACAAACAAAATAATTTTATTGTTTTAAATTCATAAATTTAATAATCTAGATAATTAAACTATATAATCACATTCATTGATAATTTTGCTCATAATTACCTGTTTATTATTTAAACTGATCTAGGAAGCTTGGAAACAAGCATAGGTGCTCACAATTACAGTCAGAATTAATTAACAAATCTAAGCACTGATGTTTATTGAAATCTAAGCACTAAGATACATTGAGTATATCTAGCATGTTCAGAGTGTGTTTGGCTACTGGTGATAAGGCATCACGTCACTACCAAGTATTCTATATAGTTATTGCTTATTTAACAACTAATATGAGAAATGCAGCAAGAATGAAAGAATCATTAGTGCATCTATGTTCTAGTACAACTCTGATTCAAAGCATATTTCCAAAGCCCAATTTAAAAACACTCTTCAAATAATGTGGGATATGTTGAATCCCATTTGAAACATCTCTGCTAATGAAGCTCAAAGAGAGAAATGGGTTGAGTCATTAAAAGTCAGAGAGAAGAGGTAAAGTCTGACTACTTAGGCTGAAGCAGTCCACCAACAGGTTTCTTCAGAACAAGGAAGTTTTGGCTTTAAAAATAAAACCCTTAGCAATGCTAACATAAATCTAAACATAAAATACAGAGCACAAGCTAACCCAGCCTATATAATCAGATAGCCAAAGCGGGACTTCCTTTTGTTACCATTTTGTTTTGCTATTTTAGGTTGATGAGCACATTTTCTGTGTTTAATTGCTGTGTCGGCAGTTTGCTGAGATCAGGGAAAGGAGAATGACTATGGTGGAATGTGGTCATTAAGGTCAGCTCAAGCAGGACAGCAATGGGATCTGAACAGCTCCAGTGTCGTGCTGGTCAGCGAGGACAGTCTAGGTAGTGAGCACAATCAAACTGGTACCTTAGTCAAGCCCAGAGTCATTTTTCCTGAAGTGGAAAAAAAATTCACAAATAACAATACATTTCAATATTCTTTGTTTATGTGAATAGAAAACATATTGCTATGTCATAGACACCAACACCTTCAACAGAAATATGGAGGTTTGTTTTTACAATTAAAGATGTATGAGACTGCATGTTGCTTCTTCTTTTGAACATACTGATTTTTGATGACAAGATCTGCCTTCCTGTAAGTCTGATGAGAGTCTAGGCACTATCAGGGGCAGGTAGTTCATAAATAATTCAGTGATCTCCCTGGCCCTCCAATTATTAGCACTGCATGAAAAGGAAATATTAATGCCTAGAGTTCTCTCAGAGACCCCCAAGAAGCAATAGTTCTTCCAGAGAAGTGTGTCTGCCTCTGTAACGGAGCTTCATATGCCATTGTTCAATGCAGAAAAGATTATGAAGATACTGAAAGGGAGCAGTAACCACTGTTTGCACATTCCCTATTCAAGTAAGATAGACAGACAGGGCACATGAGGACAGACTTGCACCAGACATCATCCGTGCTGTCTGGTGGTTCTTAATTACTCTGAGAGAAAAAGCAGCAAATCGCTCATTTTAGTGTTGATTAGCTAAATAAGCTTACATTTTCTTTTCTGATTTCAGTGTCCAAAGGTTTAAGCAAACCCAGTCTCCAAGTAGCCAGTGACCATCCCAAGTATATTCTTCTTTAATTTACTCAAAATAAGCAAGTATGCAGTTTTTGTGCATGTGTTTATAAACATATATAACTCGCATAAATCAGCAGTTCTCAATCTGTCAGTCTTGACCTCTTTAGGGGTTACATATCAAATATCCTGTATATCAGATATTTACATTACAATTCATAACAATAGCAAAATTACAGTTATGAAGCAGCAAAGAAATAATTTTATGGTTGGAGGTCACCACAACTATATTAAAGGGTCACAGCATTAGGAGAACCAGTGATATAAATGATTCATCCTGCTCAGTGGTCTGCACTATGCTGTTTATGTTCAAATGCTGCCTCTAAGAACTGCCTAGGTTGGTACTTGGATTGAGCTGTCTGTCTTTCTTGCTGACAGCAGATCAGACTAACTTCATTCAAAACTATATAGACATTATATTTCTTATATTTTTTTGATTGTGTGTAAATCCTTTAATGACCGAGCAATCTCTCGAGCCTGGGAACATTATACTTCCAAACCAGGAAACTCTTCTCTTGAACACATGGGCACACACAAAAATCCTGAAACAAATAAAAATGAGAAATGGCATCAGCTGCACTCTGGCAGTTCCCCTGAAATGAAGCACAGATAACTAAAGAATTTCAGTTCTAGAAAACCTAGAATAGTTTCCCCTCAGGGACCTCACCCACAAGACTTAAGATTGCCATGGACAAAGCCCTATGTAGAAAAAGTGCACAAACTTTGATCTTTGAATTTTATTTTGTTCTACATCCTCTATCAAGCCCACTGTATGTATTATTTCCAGTTTTTTTCTCTATGCACCTGTGGATGGATGTTTGTTCATATTTGGTTTTTTCTTATTATCATAATGACTTGTGCCATATAAAAAACTATTGTTTATGTCATTCTGTGTATGATACTAGAATGAAGTCATGACAGAAATAGCAGCAACATCCAGAGAAATACATTACGGGCATTCAACTTTATATTCAGCTAGCATGGTTTTTCTCTTAAAATATCAGCCCTAACCTATTTTAGAAGCCTCAATATTACATTGTCCATTATTCTAAGTAAATACTGTGAATCAGTTTGTTTACAGTTGTTGCATTAACTTTTGCTGGAGAAATAGGAAAAAATGTCTACTAATCCCAGATAGGTACTAACAATGAACCAAAGCACAATTTCACAATTTTCCAACTCAGTGACACCAAAGATTGTATTGAGATTTTTCATAGTGCATAGGTGAAGAGCAGTTACCTGTTGGAGCAGGGATGATTTTCAAAACAGCTTCATCTAGACCACCACAGATGATGGCCTCCTGGGAGCTGCATCAGAGTCCTACTTTTAACTTACCTTTTACTCCTTACATACTCTAGAATCTCAGGATCACTTTCATCTGGAGACAGAAAGTTACAATAGCTGGAATCTCAGATGAGGATCTTCTGACCCACCCTTCCACTGTCCACTTGGAAGTGTCAGTATATTTGTTAAAGTTACCATAGACCTGACTACAAGTGTATTATTGTGCTCTCGTTGTCATGGCTACCTAGTCCAAGATGGCATCATATCATGCTTAAAGGAAAAAGAATTTTATGCAACAGCAGTGTATGGGGTTGACTCTTTAAAACATGCAGTTTTAGTTTTCTCCATCTAAGTTTATTCCTAGTCCATATATACCTCTCCTACCTTCAGATAGACAGCTAGCTAGGTAGGAACTAATAACTTTAGATGGCATTAAGGATGAACTGTCCCCTAAGAAAACAAATTCTGACCCTGCGTATCAATATGGCATGCTGATCTTCTCCAAAGGTTGAAATATTACATACTCATCACTTAAGAGTTAATTCAGGAGGGCTGTCAATCATCAAACCATGCCTCATTAAGTCTGATATGCTTAAAGCCATGCTAAGGAGATGGAAGTAATAATAATCTCTATAGTGGTAAGATATTTGTTTTTTCAAAAGCCTCTTTCTTGGTACAGTTGCTTACGGAGATGACACCACACAGCTCTGGTAAGCCAGTCCACTTTTATGAGCTACTCAAAAAAGTATAACCTTTTCATTTTCTTCGAGATTTTCTTAGTCTTTTTCTCTGAAGCTACCTCTACAGCTTCTGCTTCACACATGTGACTACTTACAAACAGCATGGTCTTCCTTCTCGCCCATCTTCCTCCTCTGGATAGTTGCTGAAATTCACAGCTTGCCTGCCTGTAGTGGGTAGCTATTCCAGCTTGGTTCTGGAAGTTCCAACCCCCATTGAGACTCTGGCAACTGTCACGCCTACAAGGCGGGGCCAAGGGAGGCGTCTGGAGACCTGAGACCTGGATGGGGGAGCGTTCTCTCTGTTCCTGGACCCTGGACGGTGGAGGTTGACTGAGCAGAGCTCCAGAGAACACCGCTGGATTGCGATACACCTTCCCCAGACCCCCACAACCTATCTATTCCTTCATTTGTAAGTCATCCACTAAATAAATCTTCCTTTTAACTACGTGGAGTGGCCTTTATAATTTTCCACAATACCTGCCCTTTTGTTTTTCTCTTAAACTCTAGTAAAATTGTCTTCAAGATTCTTTCCAAGTCCATTTAATTGTTTTATTAACAAGACTAAAAAAAATCAATCAAACAACAACAACAAAAAAAAAAAAACCATGAAATGAAACCCTAGTTTTCCTGGTAGTACATGGTACCACAGGTATGACCACCCAAAATTTTTCCTAATCATATTTGGTGCCTGGTATGAAGCTCCCAAACTTTCTGATAATGTGGGGAAACCATGAAAGGATCCTAATAAATCTCCCCTGAAGACACAGGAGGTGATTGTATTACAGGGTACCCATAAGCACACCCAGCAGTTACTCCTGGGCAATATTTCTTTGCAGGGTTTTCCAAATTTTATCTCTGTCCCACCTCAAGTTGATAAGCCCCTTAAGTTGACACTCTACCTTCTAAGGAGAATATCTGTTCTCTCAAGGCCCTTTCTCTTACAGTAAAGTCCTTCTTATTTCAAGCTATTCCCCTTCCTCCTTCTATGTTATCTGTTTGCATATGGTCCATTGAGTGTGTGGGTGATATCAGTGCCTAAGTCAGTGAAAATCTTGACACTTCCTGCTCCAACAGTCATTACTTCCATTAGCTTCTTGGGGAATAGTGGGGCCTCATGAGGCCCTCTATCATCCATAGTGAAATGTTAGTGGGGTAAATTTTATGCAGATCTTGTGCAGATAACTATAAATATATTAAGTTCATGAATATGGAAGATGTGTCATGTCCAGGAGACAAGAAGACATCTTTTTGCAACACATCCATCTATATTCTGGCTCTTACATTCTTCCCAACTTTTCTTTCCAAGTGATCCCAGTGCCTTCAAGGAGATACTGTAGATGTCCCATTTAATACTAAGCACCCTCATCACTCTTGACACTTTGGCCAGTTTTATATTTCTGCATTAACCAGTACCCACTGCAATGAGAGTTTCTCTGATGATTGCTGAGGATAGTACTAATTCATGCAAATAAACATGATTGGCTAGGAGCTTGAGAGTTTGCTCAGTAGTTAGAGCACACAATGCTTTTGTAGAGGACTCCAGTTCTGTTTGCAGTATCCTTGTCAGCTGTGGCACAACTGACGGTTGGCGGTGGTGGCACACGCCTTTAATCCCAGCACTTGGTAGAAGATCTAGGTAGATCTCTGTGTCTTCAGGGATACAGCCAGCATTGGAGACACACACCTTTAAGTCCTGGTGGGCTGTACTTACAGGCAGTGACAAGGCAGTCACGTGTTTGGGTTTACAACCAATGAGAAGGCAGAACAGAAAGACTATGTAAAGATATACACACAGGAAGTAGCTCTCTTTCGAAGAAGTAGGACCACCGCAGGAGGAAGGGTAAGATTTTAGCTCTGAGCTCTGACCTCTTGGCTTTCTCTTTTACATTGGTTCTGTGTTTTTTTATTTAATAAGATGGTTGGTTACATCTACAAGTGACTATGTGGTGCTGTGTTTATTTCCCATCATTGGTCTATCTGTTAATCTTTCTAGTTGGTTGTGGTGCATTCAACCATGAGACTGCACAATTATGTTGAACTACAGCTTTACAATGCTGCATCTAACTTTGGCCAGAAATTTATTTCCTATGGAAGTTTTGGGTTAGACAAACACCCAGAGATCCTGCCCAATGCATGGCCTGCCTGCACCATGTGCTGTGGATATCATTCTATATAAATAAAACACTGATGGCCAGTGACCAGACAGGAAGTATAGGCGGGACAAGGAGAGAGGAGAATTGGGGAAACAGGAAGAAGGAGGGAGAGAGACTGCAGCCACCACCAGGACAAGCAGCATGTAAAGATGCTGGTAAGCCACCAGCCATGTGGCAAGGTATAGATTTATAAAAATGGGTTAATTTAAGATAAAAGAACAGTTAGCAAGAAGCCTGCCACGGCCATACAGTTTATAAGTATTATAAGCGTCTGAGTGATTATTTTATATGTAGATTGTGTGACTGTGGGGCTTGGTGGAAGCTGGAGAGAAGCCCTCTAGCAACAAGCATGAGACACTAAGATGTGGAAGTATGGGGTGGGGAGATGGGAGAGAAAGAAAAGAACAGTTTGAGCACTATGATGAGAGGCATTTCTGGAGACACAAGGATGGAGAGAAACAGCCTGATGTGAGTAGCCTTTGAAGTCACCTGAGGCCATGATGAAGTACCAGCCTATCCTGCAGCTGAAGGCCGTGTCTGAGTCTTTGGCCATGCAGCAGTAGGGGTCTGTGTCATGTCCATGGCCCATGTTACTACCAAAGGTCATATGGATGCCCCTGGTCTGGACTGTCACTGGAATCATGTCATTCCTTTGATGATGAGCAGTGATATGGAAGTGTAAGACAAAATAAACACTTTCCTCCCCACCTTGCTTTTTGGTCATGGTGTTTCATAATAGCCTAGCCAAACGTTAAGTGGAGGTTGGGGTATCCTGTAGAAGAGGTGTAGAAGGCTTATCGAAGCCAGAGGAGTCAAGGGCACCACAAGAAGACCCATAGAATCAACTAACCTGGGCTCATAGTGGCTCACAGAGACTGAACCCACCAGTAGGGAGCCTGCATAGGACTGACCTAGGCCTACTGCATATATGTTACAGTTGTGTAGCTTAGTTTTCTGTGGGATTCCAAACACTGGGAATGGAGGCTATCTCTAATTCTGATGCCTGCTTTTGGAACGCTTTCCTCCTACAGGGTTGCCTCATCCAGCTGTGAAAGGAGAGGAGGTGCCTAGTCTCATTGCAACTTGATATTCCATGGCTAGTTGGTATCTATGAGAGTCCTGCCTTTTTTTGAAGAGAAATTGAGGAATGGATGGGATGGAGACGTGGCTGGGAGGAACTGGGAGGAACTGGGAGGAGAGGACAGAGGAGAAACTGCAGTTTGGATGTAAAAACAAACAAACATATACATATACATATATATATATATATATATCACATATATATGTTAGTTCATACTTTTGATATATCTATATATCTGAATCTCAATCTATATCATCTATATGTATTTACCTTGCTTCAAAAGTTCTATACAGCAAAGGATACTGTTAATAGAGCAAATATGGAAATATGGAGTCTACAGAATGGGAGAAATCTTTACCAACTATGCACCTAACAAATTATTAGTATAGATATACAAAGTTTTCAAAAAACTAATCATCAAGAAAACAAACAAGCTAATTTAAAAATGGTCTATTGAATTGAATGCATAGTTTTCAAAAGAAGAAACACAAATGACTAAGCACACTTTAAAAATTATTCAGTACTCCACCCTTCACAAAAGTGTTCAGTATCCTTAGCCACAGGAAAATGTAAATCAGAAATACTTCGAGATTTCATCTTACCTCATCAGAATGACCAGTATAAAACAGCAACCAGATAAAAACAAATCGACAAATGCTAGCAAGGATGTGGGGAAAGATGAACCTCTCTTTACTGTTAGTAGAAGTGTAAACTGTTACAGCTACTGTAGAAATTAGTGTGGACATTACTTAAAAAGCTACAAATAGAATTGCTATATGACACATCTTACTATGTGAGGAAATGGAATAAGCCTAGATATCCATCCATGCATGTATAGACAATGAAAATATGGCACTTATATTAAATATAGTTGTATTCAACTGTATTTATATTAAATATAGTTGTATAGAAAGTTGGATGAACCTGGAACATAAATTGAATAGGTAATCTGAAATACAGATGCTGTATGATTTTTCCTCACATGAGGTCCTGTTATAAATTCTTAGAATAGTATGTCTGACTTTGAGTTCCAGTAAAGGCCAGTAATAGAAATTGGTCATTGAGGTCAGAGACAGAGGCCTTAACAGAAAGGGTGTAGTAGAACACATCAGACTTGATTATGGAGTAGTGGATGGTAAGTGTAGAAAATTCTAAGCATGGAAGGAGGAGAAGGGCAGGGGAGAGGATTGGACAAGAGGTAGGGATAACCCAAATTAAGGAAATATGAACAAGACAGGAAACCTATTATTTTATAAATTTGCAAAAAAAAATAATCTAAAAGAAAAAGGAGGAGTTTGAGCAGAAATTCTCTCCATGTGTGGACAATACTCCTCCCAGAAGTTATGGACCATTAAATGAGAAATCTCAGTGTTAGGTGTAGGGTGCCTCCTTATGGGTTGTCCCAGAGTCTTCCAAAATAATAGACTTTTACCATTGATTGTTGACTGAAAATTTGTGGTTAGACTCTGTTGCTGAAGACACCATATACTTTGGACAAAGGACAGAGAAATCAAGCTGGAACTGGAAACTCCTTTGATATTGGCTAGTGTTCATATTACCAGAAAGTACTATTCAGGCTGATTGGAGAAAAAAAATCACCAACAGTTATAACGAGTTGAGAATCTTGTGAGCTATAATAATAACATGCTAGGCAAAATGTGGTTTCTGGTACAACAATAGAATAAATATTGTGGAGGTAACCAATCATTTTCTGATTAATCTTGAAGATCAATCACTCCATAAGAATGAATGAAATCCTGATTGTGTAGACCCGGCTAAGTGCTCATGGCTGTGAAGATGAGAGATACAAGAGAGAACCTACTTTTATTGTTCTGCTAAATAGTCATGTTGTCCCACTACCTTCTAAATACTCAAATTTTGAAATTTATATTTAAAATGTTTCATTTTATTTTTAATTATATATGTAAGATGAATATTTGCACATGAGTGCAGGTGCCTGTGGAGGTCAGATGTGGGCATTCAATCCCCTGAATCTGGAATTTCCCCTGAATCTGGCAGCTTTATTTATTAACATACAATTAAAATCACATTTCAGTACAAATAAAATACCACCATAGTCACTCATTTGTGGGTCTCCATTCTTCAGGTACTGCTCTTCTACCTGGGCTAGGAGGCAACTCTGGGAGTCACAGCAACTCATAGAGTGGTCAGTTTTCTCAGAAGAAGAAGGCACAGGCCCACTAGCACTTGTGTTTGTTAGTGGCTCAATTGGTGGGTGAGCAGCACACTTTTTCCCAAGGAGCAAGAAGAGCAACTGACTTGGTGTCTCCTATTCTGCCTCATTTTGCCAAACACAAACATCTCAGCTTCCATATCTCCACCACCTATTTGCTCGCTTCTTTCTCTACTGTCACTCCACTGTGTGCTAACTCCCTTCCCATGGCTTCCAGACAGGCATGGGCCAAGGTGTTGTCTTTGCACTTCCCTGTGTGTTCAGGCCCAGCTAGGGCCTGGCCTGATGTCATATTGTAAGCCTGACCTTTTGTGGACCGTGGCTAGTCCACTGTGTTGTCTAGCTGCTTCCCAGCTTCCAAGATTTATTTCTTGATGATCTCAGTCATGGCGCCTGCCATATGACAGCACCATTTTTTGACATTTGTGGTAATATTGTGTTCCCCGAAATATTGTGCACCCTAATAAATATATCTGGGGTCAGAGAACAGAACAGCCACTAGATACAGAGGCCAGAAAATGGTGGCACACATGCTTTTAATCCTAGCATCCTGAAGGCAGAGATCCCCTGTGAGTTCAAAGCCACACTGGAAACCTCCAGGCATGATGACTCACGCTTTTTTTTTTTTTTTGGTTTTTCAAGACAGGGTTTCTCTGTGTAGCTTTGCGCCTTTCCTGGAGCTCACTTGGTAGCCCAGGCTGGCCTCGAACTCACAGAGATCTGCCTGCCTCCGCCTCCCGAGTGCTGGGATTAAAGGCGTGTGCCACCAACGCCCGGCATGACTCACGCTTTTAATCCCAGGAAGTGAAGGCAGGAACTAGAGCTTGGTTAATTTTTTAGGCTTTTTTTTTCCTTTTATGTTATTTTACAATACCATTCAGTTCTACATATCAGCCACAGATTCCCTTGTTCTCTCCCCTCCTGTCCCCCTCCCCTTCCCCAAGCCCACCTCCCATTCCCATCTCCTCCAGGGCAAAGCCTCCCTCCGAGGACTGAGATCAACCTGGTAGACTCAGTCCAGGCAGATCCAGTCCCCTCCTCCCAGACAGGGCCAAGGGTCCCTGCATAAGCCCCAGGTTTCAAACAGCCAACTCATGCAATGAGCACAGGACCCAGTACCACTGCCTAGATGCCTCTCAAACAGATCAAGCCAATCAACTGTTCACCTATTCAGAGGGCCTGATCCAGTTGGGGGCCCCTCAGCCTTTGGTTCATAGTTCATGTGTTTCCATTTGTTTGGCTATTTGTCCCTGTGATTTATCCAACCTTGGTTTCAACAATTCTCGCTCATATAAACCCTCCTCTTTCTCGCTAACTAGACATCCGGAGCTCCACCCGGGGCCTAGCCATGGATCTCTGCATCCAGATCCCTCAGTCCTTGGATGGGGTTTCTGGCACGACTATTGGGGTATTTGGCTATCCCATCACCAGAGTAGGTCAGTTCCGGCTGTCGCTCGACCATTGCCAGCAGTCTATTGTTGGGGTATCTTTGTGGATTTCTGTGGGCTTCTCTAGCACTTTGTTTCTTCCTTTTCTCATGTGGTCTTCATTTACCATGGTCTCCTATTCCTTGTTCTCCCTCTCTGTTCTTGATCCAGCTGGGATCTCCTGCTCCCACAGGCTCTCTTTCCCTCGACCCTCGCCCTTCATTGCTCCCACTCATGTCCAGGTTGTTCATGTAGATCTCAGCCATTTCTCTTTCATTGGGCGATCCTTGTGTCTTTCTTGGGGTCCTGTTTTCCAGGTAGCCTCCCTGGTGATGTGAGTAGCAGTCCAGTCATCCTTGTTCCACATCTAGTATCCTCCTATGAGTGAGTACATACCATATTTGTCTTTCTGTGTCTGGGTTACCTCACTCAGGATGATTTTTTTCTAGATCCATTCATTTGCCATGCATACCTCATGATGTCGTTGTTTTTCTCTGCTGAGTAGTATTCCATTGTGTATATGTGCCACATTTTATTTATCCATTCTTCAGTTGAAGGGCATCTAGGTTGTTTCCAGGTTCTGGCTATTACAAACAATGCTGATATGAACATAGCTGAGCAAGTGCTCTTGTGGTATGATTGAGCATTTCTTGGGTATATGCCCAAGAGTGGAAACTCAAATGGCTGAAAGACATTTAAGGAATTGCTCAACATCCCTAATCATCAGGGAAATGCAAATCAAAACAACTTTGAGATACCACCTTACGCCTGTTAGAATGGCTAAAATCAAAAACACTGAAGACACTTTATGCTGGAGAGGATGTGGAACTAGGGGAACTCTCCTCCACTGCTGGTGGGAATGCAAGCTTGCACAACCACTTTGGAAATCAATATGGTGCTTTCTTAGAAAATTGGAAGTTTTTAGGCTTTTAAGCAGCACAGTTCAGCTGAGAGGCATCCAGTCTGAGGAAAAAAGGATCAGCTGAGGAACTGGCAAGGGGAGGTGGCTGTGGCTTGTTCTGCTTCTCTGATCTCCCAGCATTCACCCCAATACCAGGCTCTGGATTTGTTTTTACTAATAAGACCTGTTAAGATTCATGCTACAGACATGCTCACAGCCTCTTCCAAGGTCCTCTTTCAGTCCCTTCTCACTAGGCGATAGGAGAGGTGCCAGAACAATCACTCTCAGGAGAGATCGAGGCCATGGCTGAGGCTGCAGCTCACTGCCATGAAAAGCCCAGAGCATGATGCTCAGGCTGTTCCAGCCACCAGTACCATCTTGACTCCTCTACATTCAAAATCCAACACTTCTTGTGCCAACAAATATCATCCTTTTATGCCCCCATTATGTTTCATTTAATTTAATTTGCATATTATTGAAACAATTATTTCATATTACTCCCAGATTCACATTTTCTTCTTTACACCTGTGTGAATGGCAAGCATTTTTTATACTTCTCTGCCTTCATTCTCCTCTCAACATTTTCCTATTGTATTTGCCAAACTTCAATATACTGTAGAATTTACCTACTTATCCTATCTGCCAATTGTCTTCCCTGAGTTGAAAGGTCAAAAATACATTGAGAAGATCTTTTCATCTGTCTTGCTTCTTCTGTACCCAACACCTGGAAGAGATGCTGACACCTGGGAGGCATTCCACAAATATTTGTTGAATGAATGAATAAACACTCCCATATTCTTCCTTTGAAATGGCACATGTTCTAGACAATAGTGTCACTCATTTATGTTTATTTTAAGCCCCTGTCCTTATAAGCCTCTATTATGCTGTGTGTTGAGGGATCTGGAGTCTATAAATGACACTTCCAGCATCTCTTACCAGCTGGCTCCCTGTCAGCACACTGTTAATGTGTTCTGATAGGAATTTGTATTGTGAAACACCATTCATCTTGCTTCCAGTGTGAGAGAGTTTTCAGTGGTGACAGAAGCAGCTGCAGCAGAGAGAGAACAAAAGTTGCTGTAGCACAGCCACAGTGGCAACACTGACAGTAGGCCATCAGTTCACCAGCGGGTGTGACACTCAGGCTGTGACACCCCTGTCCAGCCCGTCACAGCAAGTAAGGCTTGGGCCTCGGTCTCTCTCTCTCTCTCCCTCTCCCCCTCCCTCTCTCTCTCTCCCTCCCTCTTTCCCTCTCCCCCTCCCTCTCTCTCTCTCCCTCCCTCTCTCCCTCTCCCCCTCCCTCTCTCCCTCTCCCCCTCCCTCTCTCTCTCCCTCCCTCCCTCCATTCCTCCCTTCCTCTCCCTCTCTTTTCCTCTCTCCCCCTCCCTTGCTCCTCCCATCTTCTCTCTCTCCCTCCATATGCACTACTGAACATTGACTGAATTTTGTTCATCCAATATTTGAGTAACCAACCACTGCCATCAAATTTCTTCTAATATTGATCATGATAGTACACATTGTAAGCCTAGCACTTGTGAAGCAGAAGCACTGAAATCAAGACTTCAAGGTCATGCTTGTCTACATAGATAGTTCAAGGCCAGCCTGGGATATAGAACATACTGTCCCAAAATAAACAAATCAAAGAATCTCTTATTCTCTTGATAGTATCTTAATAACATATTACTAAACCTTATTCTTTTCCTTTCCTCTTCAAGTTTTATTTTGCTTCTTGCATGGTCTTCAGTTTATTTTCCATAGGAGCTGAGATGTGATCCACACAATCAATAAAATGGTATTTCAACCTTAATAAATATTCATAACCATGAGAAATGACATAGCACTTTATTATAGAGCAATGATGGTACAGATCTGGATGTGTATCAGTTATGTCTAGAAGATGATCCAAAGTAATTATTAAAGGCCAGCATAAAACAAAGAGCAACTTGTTTAAAATTCCTGATTCCATAGGAAACTCATTCTGAGATCCTCCAATTTAGGCTGTAATTCCCACTAGGGTATGGGATGTGTTCAGAGAAAGCTGAAGAACATTAAATGGTCTTAATATCTAGTTACAATTTTGCCCTTCACCTCATCATTCACAACCAAATTTGATTTCAGTTTTCTGAAATCATTTCATTGTCAGCTTAACCTTATTCTTAATCTAATGTATGTTTAGATATTTTAGTTTAATTCTAATTTATTAAAATTGCTTTTATAATGAGATTTTCTTATATTTAATCTTCAGTGTTCTACATCATCATACTTTCCTTATATTAAGAGAATCTAATTTCTTTTCCCCTTTTTATTGAAAATAGATTCCTTTCTCATATGATATATCCTGATTAAAGTTTCCTCTCCCTAGACTCTTCCCAGATCCTCTCTACAACCTCTCCCATAATCATTGGATAAGAACAGGCTTCTAAAAGATAACAACAACAAAACATAAAAAAAAATAAGATAACAAAGCCCATTATTTTGAAGTTGGTCAAGATCAGCAGAAGGAAAAGAGCCCAAGAGAAGGCACAAGAATTAGAGATCCACTCTTTCACACAGGAAGTATACTAGAATTCAGCAGGGAATCCATCCAGCCCTGGCTTTTCTCTATAGGCAGAGCTTTAATTACTGTTTTAATCTTGTAATGTGTTGTTTATATCTTCTTGATTTAATTTTTATAGTTCATATTTGTTTAAAAATTGCCATGTTTCTTCTAGATTTTCAGCTTTTGTAGTATAGATTTTCAAAGTATAACCTAAAGATTCTTATGAGTCCTTTGGCGTCTATAGTATGCTCATCTTGTCCACCTCAAATTAGGACAATTGGGACCTTTTCCTACTTTTCTTTGGTTAGTTTGGCTAAGAGTTGGTAATCTCCTTTGTCTTTTTAAAATAACCAATTCCCCTGCCCTCTGAGTGAAATCCTACTAGACAATTATATAGTTTTTTATATTATTATATATTTTATATTATTTATATAATAAAAATATAGTAACAAGCTATAAAAATAAAATAAAATAGCCAATTCTTTGATTGAGTCTATGTATATAATTTTAAATATATCATTCACTAATTTCTTCCCCAATCATCATTTCCTGGCCACCTACTGCATTTAGGTTAACTTGTTTTTCTAGAATGTTGTCTTTATTTAAGATCTCTCCATGTAGCTAGAGTTTTCTCCAGTCCTGCCTGGTCCACAGTCAGGGCAAATCTCTCTCATCTGCCAGTCCCACAGCTGCTCAAACCCAACCAAGTAAACACACAGAGACTTATATTACTTATAAACTCTATGGCAATGCCAGGCTTCTTGCTAACTGTTCTTATATCTTAAATCAACCCATTTCTATTAATCTATAAGTTGCCATGTGGCTCGTGGTTTACCAGTGTCTTAACATCTTCTCATGGCAGTGGCAGGCAGTGTCTCTCTGCCTCAGCCTTCCACTTCCCAGAATTCTCTTCTCTGCATGTCCAGCTTATACTTCCTGGCTGGCTACTGGCCAATAAGCATTTTATTTATACAGAGTGATATCCATAGCATTTCTGTTTTTTATGGAAGCATAAATTTTCCTTTTAGAACAATCCTAACTACATTCTAGAGATTCTGATAAGATGAGGTATGATTTTCATTTGATTGCAGACATTTTAAATTTCTTCATATTTTCAATGAGTCACACTGTTCATTAAAATATTTATTGTTCTGTCTCTGGTGTTTGTATAGCTGCTTTTCAATCTAGTTAGTTCTGCATCTTTTTAAAATTGTGTGTTCAGGTTATTTGCATTTAAGGTTATGATTGAGAGAGGTTTGCTGTATATATGTATTGAAACAGGGTCTCCCTCTGTATCCCTGGTTGTCCTAAGACTATCTATGTGGACAAGGCTGGCCTGGAGTCACACAGATCCTCCCAAGTGCTGGTATTAAACCACATCTGATCAGTTTGATTTTTATTGTTGTTCTTTCTGTTGTTGCTGTGTTATCTGTCTGGATTATTGTTAGTTTCTTCTTCCTCTATTAATCCTATGTGTTTTATGTCTAAGTCATGATATGTGATTCTCCATCCTCCTCAGGGATCATTGGCCACTGGCCCATGAGGATGGAGGGAGCAGAAGTGGGGAAGAGAGTTTGGACAGATGTGGATATGATGGCGATAACACTCTGGGAGATGACTTCAGTGAGACAACTCAATTTTATTCCAGAGTACATGGAATATATAGGTTTGGGGACAGTAGCTGAGGAAATCACCCAGTTTGCATTAAACAACGTGATCCTATCATAAGACTTTATATGAGGCAGCAGGATCCTATTGCAAAGCTCCTATTACAAGTCTTAGTTACCGTATGTGTAGCAGGGTGAAAGTTTTTATCAGGGAGCTATGCCAAGGGTCACACTAGAGATAAATCAGCATCCAGGCTTTGAGACAGCTTTCAGATAAGGTTAATCATTGAACAAGGCCTCCCGACAATGCTAGATCCATTCCCAGCTCTCCCTTTTTAACCTATTCTTCTCATGAAATTAATTACATGATGTATACTTGAGAGTGAGATTTTCCTCTTCCTTTGTGTGTTATTTCCCTTTACATTTATTCTGCAGTGATGGCTTAGTTGTCATAATTGCATTAACTTGTGCTTGTCTTGAAATGCTATTTTTTCATTAGTATTAAGAGGTAAATTTGCTGGTTATAAAAACACCGGGTTGCTTATACTCAGAAGGAGAATACACCATCCCATACCTTCTGGATCTTAGTGTGGCTGCAAGATCCAATGTTGTTTTGATTCTTCTGCTTTTCTATGGGTTCATATTTTTTTCCTACAGCTTTTTATATTGTTTATTTGATTTGTATTTTTACATCTTGATCTTAATGTCATGTAGAGGTTCTCTCTCATACACGCTCCTATATGAAGGGGTGAAAATCACTTATGATTGGCATGATACAAAAGGAAAATGACTGACCTCTGGTTTTGCTTAAAATGTGAGCCTGGTTTATATCAGAACACAGTCCAAAAATGGAGTTGTGTGAGAATTCTGAGTTCTTGAGAGAAAGAAAAAAAAAAAAGACAATCATCTTCTGATCTTAGTTTCAGTTTCTTCAAAACAAAGAATTGTTTTTGGAATGTATAGTCAGGTTCTTCCTAGGTGTAGTGGATAGGAGTGAGTTTTCTTCAGCTGTTGTTATTCATATGCCTTCATGGAAAAACATGTCTTTGCCATGTGTGGCCTGTCCTTGTGACTAAACACCTTACTCGGGTGATTCTCCTTAATCTTCAGAATATAAATTGCCTGGTGCTCTGATTAAAGTTGGTTATTGCGTGAGACTTTAATCCACCTCATTTTTGGCCCTGAACTCCCAGGTTCATGTCACCAACTAGAGTGGTAAACAATCTGTACAGAAAGTGTTCTGAATTATCCTCTGATTTGTCTCTCTATCAAAGACCTCTTCATTTTTTGAATCACATGGCAAATAGGAATGAGAAACTTTTGTTTTAATATTTACAGGAGTCTCACAAGGGGGGAATTATTATTTTTCCCTGTTAACTCAGAATAGCACACAACAGCCAACACTCAGATTTTGTTCCTCGGTACCTACATGTTTTCCACATTTTTCATGGGGAAGGGCATTGTTTTCACTCTCCATTGTTCCCCGGGAATGATCTGACATCTGACCCCCACATCTTACACATACACACATTTTTTTTTTATTTCCAGAGTCAGAGACATGAATGGATCACAAGGGGGAAAAAATGGAAGCAAGGTACACTGAAGCTATGCATTCTGCTGAGCTGGGAGAAGTTAATTACATTGGAAGTCCAAAGCAGAGTAAGATCGATTACAATGTCGTTCTTAAAGGTCAGCTAATTCTGAACATGTTGAGTACAACAGTATGTAAGGAGAAGAAACACATACTTTTAAATGATTCTAGAGCACATTGCTACCATGATTACAGCTTGGATGAAAGTTTGATTTGTAAAGGCAAGCATCAAAGAGTGTTTTTTTAAGGAATAATTCCATTCCCTCATGCTGCAGCAAATATAATTATTTGACAGTAGCCCCGTGCTAATTTGTAATTGAACATACTCATGTACTTCACTTGCAACTTTGAGAATGTTAAGAGATAGTAGCATTAAAGTACTGATTAGGAAAAATTCAGTGTATAGGGTTTTTTGGAGTTAAAAATTTCAATAATTAAGTATTGAAATGATAGACAAAATGGAAAAGGAGAAAACAGAATGAGGGAGTAAATTATAAATGAGGAGGAATGTACAAAGGTTAAAGGTATGAAAAACAGTTTAAAAAAAAGTGTGGATTACATACAGAAGATGAAAAGTAAAATGGTAAAAAAAATCTATTCAGACAAGATGCAAGTTAAAATAAAACAATTGAACAAACACCCAAGTATAAACAAAAACAATAAAACAATTAAAAGTTAAATAAGAAATAAAGTAGTTGGCAAGATGGCTCAGCAAATAAAAGTGCTTGTTGCCAAGCCTAGAAACCTGAGTTTGATGCCCAGGACCTGCATGGTGGAAAGAGGGAACTGAGTCTAGTTTCCTCTGACTTCACCAGTCAAGCATGTGTGCACCCACACACACACACACAAGCATGCACACACATGTACACACACCTACAATCACACCCACGCTTTGAATGTGAAGTCCCCCAAAGTTTCAGACATCTTCATACTTTTTGCAGATGATGGTGATATTTGGTGAGGCTTAAGAGGAATTACCTTACTGGAAATGTCACTGAGGGAAGGCTTTGTGGTTTCAAACCTCACGCATTTCCCAGTTAACTCTCTGTTTTATCCTTGCAGTTTGTCTTAGTTACAGTTTCTATTGCTGTGAAGAGACACCATGACCACAGCAACTCTTACAAAGGAAAACATTTAGTTGAGGTGGTGCCTTACAGTTTCAAAGGTTCAGTCCATTATCATCTCAGTGGGACATGGTGGTAGACAGGCAGACATGGTGCTAACTACATCTCGATCAGAAGGCAACAGGAAGTAGTCTCAGTGTCACACTGAGAGAAGCTTGAGCAAAACAGACCTCAAAGCCCACCCCCAGAGTAACACACTTTCTCCAACAAGGCCAAACCTACTCTAACAAAGCCACACCTCCCAATAGTGCCATTCCCTTTGGGGGCCATTTTCTTTCAATCCACCAAAGTTCAACATGTGAAACTTCAGCTTCCTGCTTTTGTCACCGTGCCTGTCACTTGCTGTCATGTCTTCCTGCCCTGACAGAGTCTTAGCCCTCTGGAAGCATAAGCCCAAGTAAACTGCTTCATTTAGAAGTTGCCTTGGTCATGGTGTTTCATCATGCAATAGGAAAGTAACTAATCCAAAGCCTAATAGAACCTTCTTTAAGTGTAGAGAACTATGCGTAGTGAATTGAGTTGATAGAGTACTTATAACACAACACCCTCTCCTTGTTTTTGAGTACTTCACATATGGTTGTCAGGTCCCAAAGAAACTCAGAACACATGACTGACGGTGGTGCCTAGTAGCATACCCAAGCTAATACTGGCCTGTAGGCTCACTCAGTAGCTATGGCTCCTCTCAGCTCTTCTCATGCCTCCCCCTACCCTGAACTCCCCCTGCCCATGGGCTTTGCTTCCCTTTCTCCAGCTTCTGATTCCTATATAAGCCTGCCATTTCATCCAGGAGTTCCTTCTGCTCCTCTCTCGTTCCGTTTGGCTCCATCTCTCTTCTCTTCCTCTCTCACTCTCCCTTCTCCCTCCTCTCATGGCCTGGTTCAGTCTGCTAGTCATGTTTACTCCACTACTTTCTCTTCCTACACTGGACTCTTCCAGACATTTCTGGATGTACTCTCCCTCATAGCTACAATAAAAACTCCGTCAACCATACTTTGGAGTGGCCTCATTTCATTCATCTGGTGCCAACACCAAGGAGATGCATGTATGAGGCTTCTTCCAAGGGGCTCAACTTTTCCTAACCAAACCAACTTCTCATGTGACCCTACTAAGGTAAGTACAGACCATTTGCCTTGATGACTTCTGCCACCCACCAAATTTGACTCCAAATTCTAGAGTCCCCTCATCAGCCACTTCTCTCCACCTGTTCTAACCATTAGTCTCTCCTTGCCTACTCTGTAAGTGTCCCCTCTGGCTCCTGGGGCCTGCTAAACTTCCTGAGCACCTACCCTCTGTCTCTTTGGCTCCTGAAGCCTGCTACACACTCCAGGGCACCCACCATGTGAGCATCTCTCTACTAAAGCACTTATCTATCTCCCCATATTGGAACCCTTCCTTTTCCCAATTGACCCTCCCAGTTCCACTCTTCAGCTGTGTTCTCCTCTACCTGCTCTCACCACTTGTCTCTCCTCCTCTACTAGGTAAAAGTCACCATGCAGCTGCCTGCTTTGTCTGCTGTTACTACCAAAGACACACAACCGATGTGCCTAGAATCTCCATTGATCCTACTGGGCCCTTATCACGTGAGAAGGGATGTCTCTCCCTTGTGATTTGGAACATTTCTTTCTGACAAAGCTCTCAGTCCACTTGGGGATGCCCTGGATGGAAATTCTTGTCAGTACAACACTTATCCTCCTCGCTAGAACCTGCAGGTCTGCAGCTTCTCTCTGCCCTCCTTGGCCTCTATGACATCAGCATCTTTCCTCAGGTGGAGTTACCGCTTGAGAACTCTTCCTTGCCTCCTCCCACTAGGAGCTACCTGTTATATCCCTTCATCTACCCTCCTGGGCATATATGACCCTTTCTTTGTTACTCCTATTACCCAGAAATTTCAGTAAAGCCTTACTATGTTCCTACAAATGGCTTGGTTTCAGTACAGCTCAATCCATGGCTAAAAATGGCACACCTGATTTTTAAATTCTCTCTGTGGTAACAACTTCTACCACTGCAAAAACAAATGGTCCCCAGATCTCTTATATCTAAATTGTCTCTGCTCTATACTTCCAAAAGTCTCTTATCTCTAAGATTTGTTTACTTTCCACTCTTGAAATCTTTTATCTCTACAATTTCTTTGAACTCTGCTCTCACAAAATCTTTTAAGACTATTGTGTAAATAATTCTTTAACTCAAGATTTGTAGCTTCATTGGATATGGTTTAAAAATCTGTAAAATCTGTAACAAAAGTTAACATATAACAAAAGGCTGGTAGTTAAAACTACCTATATACCTAAGTAATCTTCATTTGCCACAGCATTTTTTATATGTGCTTCAGCTCTGGTTTAGAGTTTAACTTGGATTCAACTCTTGTTTAGGAAAATAGATGCTTTTAAATAGCTACCACATGGCTCGCCTCCACCTTGGCTGATGACCTTATCAGGATGGAAGCAACCATGTGGCTGGCAGCCATCTTTACTAGGTTAAAAAGAGTATATACCATGAAAATTCACAACCATCTTGATTAAGATGACCATGTGGTATAAACCAATTAAAGCAACAATTATAAAACTTTAGTCTTTGTCATTTGCCCTGAGTGTGGAAAAGAATACACTGGCCTGCTTGATGACATTAGGACTATATGGGTGGAGACAGATACATACTTGTTTACCCAACACCATTTGCCCTGAACTGGGAGAAAAAAACCAAAGGCCCATCAGAGGCCATTAATGGTAAAGAAATATATGGTGGAGTATGGGAGAGAGGGGGGGGCAGACTGGTTCACATTCTGTGGAAAGAGGAAGATCAGAAGACACTAAGGTGGTCAGGAATAGGCTGATATAAGAGACTTGCTTGCCAAACAGGACCATGGTGAAGTCCAGTCTTCAGCTGCTGCCAAGGTCCATGTCTGGGTCCTTGGCCCTACAGCAGCTGTGGTCTGTGTTGATGTCCATGGCTCCTGTTACCACCCACAGCTATGCCTGGGAACATGTTGGTGTCTGAGGGCCACCCTTCAGCTACGGTAATGCCGATCTGAGTAGCCTGTGCTGCCATCTGGTGCCATAGTGGCATCTAGGCAATGACTGCTGCTGAAGACCATGTCTGGGTCCATGGTCGTACTGCATTGGAGGTCTGTGTTGATTTCATGTCTCATGTCACCACCAAAGGCCACACAGATGCCCGCCTTCTTAGCTATCACCTGTAGCCATGTTGGGGACTAAGGGATGCACCATAGCCAGGCTATGCCAATTTGAGTGGCCTGTACTACCACCTATATAGCCACAGTGTTGACTGGGCTTTTGCTACTGAGGGCATATCAGGGTCTGTGGCGCTACCACAGCCAAGGGCT
This sequence comes from Peromyscus maniculatus bairdii, assembly GCF_049852395.1. Lineage (NCBI taxonomy): Eukaryota > Metazoa > Chordata > Mammalia > Rodentia > Cricetidae > Peromyscus > Peromyscus maniculatus. Next base: position 51,140,287 of record NC_134853.1, on the reverse strand, counting down.
GTGTTATGGTCCAAGGCTCCTGTTAACACTGAAGGCTGTACAACTGCCCAGGGTCTGAAGTGCCACCTGGGGCCATGTTGGAGTCCGGGAACCACACTACTGATGGGTCCACACCAATCTAACAGTGCTGTACTGCTGCCTGGGAACATGGTGACATATAGACCCAAACTACTGCTGATGGTCATGTGTGGGTCAATGATTTTCCTACAGCTGGGGTTTGTGTTGATGTCCATCACCTGTGTTAACACAGGGGCCCATAGGAACCATGTGTTGAACCATGTGTTAAGATAAGAGGGCCTTGCTGAGCTGGGCCTGCCCCTCACTGGCATGGGGAAAGCAGACACCCTCACTGGAGAGCTGACCCCACTCCTAGCTGGCCCTGGGATAATGGACCCCAATGGCAACACAGGAAATTTGGCCCTGCCCCTAATAAGATAGCTATCCCAACTTGGGAAAGCTGGCCCCACTCCTCACCTGAGGGGGGTGGTCGCAGCAGCCTGGCAAGAACAAACCAGCTACCACCCAGACCATACCCAGAGCTTTGAATGGGCACTTACTAAGATCTACCCAATTCATGACCTGCTGGAGCTTGTGAAGGGACTGGTCCTATGAAACCATAGCCGCAGGATCTTCACATCTTGAGGCACCTGGAGAATATCAGAGAAAAGGTCAGGTGAGGGTCTAGTACTGGTGGTGTACCAGTAGTCAGAGGCCCTGAACTTGACTAACAACATATTATATAATGAACATCTGCAAGTAAAGCTGTTTGAATAAAAGAATTTACTGAAAGACATCAGCTCCCAATGCCACCAAGATGAATGGAGGAGCAGGAAAGACAGGAACAAAATGGGTTTTTCTGTTTGCTTTTTGTTTTTGTTTTGTTTTGTGTTTTCAATTTTTTGTTTGTTTTGTTTGTTTTATTAATATTCTTATCTATGTGTATTTATTTATTTTACATCCTGACCACAGTTTCCCCTCCTTGTTCTCCTTCCAGCCCCTCTCCCACCTCCCTTTGTTCTCACCCCACTCCCACCCCTAGTCCTTTGTCTCGGTTCAGGAAAGGGCCCTATCCCATGGATATCAACAAAACACAGCATATCAAGTTGTAGTAAGATAAAACAAGTCCATGTATTAAGGCTGGGAAAGGTGACCCAGTATGATGAGTAGGGTCCCAAAAGCAAGTAAAAGAGTCAGAGACAGGCCCTGCTCCCACCGTTAGGAATCCCCCAAGAGGACCAAGCTACACAACTGTAACACGTGTATGTGCAAAGGGCCTAAGTCAGTCCCATGCAGGCTCCCTGGTTGTCAGCTCAGTCTCTGTGAGCCCCTTTGAATCCAGGTTAGTTGATTCTGTTGTTTTTCTTGTGATGTCCTTGACACCTCTGCCTCCTACAATCCTTTCCCGCTTCTAGAGGATTTCCTGAGCTCCACCTAATGTTGGGCTGTGGGTCTGCATCCGTTTCCATCAGTCACTGGAAGAAGCCTCTCTGATGACAATTGATGGCACCAATCTATGAGTATAGCAGAATATCTTTAGGCATCATTACACTGACTTTTTTCCCTCCAGTTGTGTTTGGTTCTATCCTAGGTCTCTGGACTATCCAGCCTGTGTGTCCCAGTGTTCCAGGCAGTGTCAGAGGTAGGCTTACTCTGCTAGCATGAGTTTTAGGCTAGACCAGTCATTGATTGGCAACTCTCTCTATCTCCAGGCCACCCTTACCCCAGCACATACCATAGGCATGACAAACTGTAGGTCTAAGGTTACATGGCTGGGTTGGTTTCCCACTCCCTCCACTGTTAAGTCTTGCCTGGTTTGATATTCCTAGGAGTCTTAGATGAGGTCATCCTTGTCTATTCCTGAAAGATTCCCTTGCACCAGGTTTTTTCTGACCCCCAAATGCTCCCCCTTTCCAGTAGTCTCTTTCAGTTCTCTCCCTCTCTGTACCCACCCCAACCTGGTCACTCATGATCGCATCCCCATCTGCCTGCAGCCCACTCATGAAATCTTTTCTATTTCCCCTTCCCAGGGAGATCTGGACATTCCCCCTTGAGCCCTCCTTGTTACCTAGTCTCTCTGGGTCTATGGTTTTCCTTTATCATAGTTTTCCTTTATCATATAGCTAATATCCACTTAGAAGTGAGTACATATCATGTTTGTCTTTCTGGTTCTTGGTTACCTCCCTCCAGATAATGTTTTTCTATTTGTATTCATTTGCCTTCAAATTTTATGATGGCATTGCTTTTAACAACTGAATAATACTGCATAGTGTATATGTACCACATTTTCTTTATCCATTCCTTGGTTGAGGGACATCTAGGTTGTTTCCAGATTCTGGCTAATACAAATAGAGCTGCTATAAACTTAGCTGAAAAGTGTCCTTATTGTATGTTTGAGCATCCTTTGGATGAATGTATGCTCAATATTGGTGTAGCTGGATCTTGTGGAAGATTGATTCCCAGTATTCTGAGAATCTGCCATATTGATTTCCAAAGTGGCTGTACAAGTTTTCATTCTCACCAGCAATGGAGGTGTGTTCCCCTTACTCCACATCTTCTCCAGCATGAGATGTCATTTGTATTTTTGATCTTAGCCATTCTGACAGTTGTAAGATGGAATCTCAGAGTCACTTTGATTTGCATTTCCCTGATGGCTAAGGATGTTAAACATTTCTTTAAGTGTTTCTCTGCCCTTTGAGATTCCTTTGTTGAGAATTCTCTGTTTAGATCTGTGTCCCATTTTTTAATTGGATTATTCAGTTTATTGCTGTCTAATGTCTTGAGTTCTTTATTTGTATTTTGGAAATAAAACCTCTGTGAGATATGGGTTTGGTGAAGATCTTTTCCCATTCTGTGTTGATGTTAGTGTCTGCTCTATTTGTGTCCTGTTTAGGGAAATTTCTCAAGTGCAGTGCATTCAAGGATATTTCTCACTTTCTCTTCTGTCAGGATCAGTGTATCTGGATTTATGTTGAAGTATTTTATTCACTTGGACTTGAGTCTTATGCAAAATTATAGAAATGGATTTATCGACATTCTTCCACATTCTGACATCCAGTTATGGCAGCACCATATGTTGAAAATGCTTTCTTTTTTTCTGTTGTATAATTTGGGCTTCTTTGTCTAAGATCAAGTGTCCATAGATGTGTGGATTTACGTCTGTGTCTTTGATTCGAACTTCATTGATCCACCTATGTGTTTTTATACCAGTACCATGTGGTTTTTATTACTATAACCCTGTAAGAGAGCTTGAAATCAGTGATGGGTGATACCTCTGGAAGTTCTTTTGTTGTACAGAATTGTTTTAAGTTCAAGGCCTCTAACTTGAGACTTTTGAACTTGACCAACAACACATAACACAGTGAACATTTGCAGGTAAAGCTGTCTGGACAAAAGCGTACACTGCATGATGCACAGCAGCTCCCAATGCCACCAAGACAAATAGAGAGGCAGGAAAGACAGATAAGCAAACCGGGCTTTTTTTGTTTGCTTCTGTGTGCTTTTTGTTTTTGTTTGTTGTGGTTTTGTTTTGTTCTGGGATTTTTCATTTGTTTTCAATTAATATTCTTTTTTATATTTTTATTTTCATTTTTTATTTCTATCTTATTTTTATTTCATTTTTAATTTTCCCTTGGGGGGCATTACAAGGGTGAAGGGTGAATGTAGGCAGAAGTTTTTGTGTCTGGCCAGAAACTCCCAGATACCCAGCAGCCACTTCCTAAATAATTAACTCTGAGGCTTAATAATACTTATAAATGCTTGGCCAGTAACTCAGGCTTATTAGTAACTAGCTCTTACACTTCAATTAACCCATAATTCTTATCTATGTTTAGCCACCCGGCTTGGTAATTTTTCTCAATATGGCATTCTCATCTTGCTTCCTCTGCTGGCAGTTCCTTGACTCAGCCCTTCTTCTTCCCAGCATTCTCTATTTGGCTTTCCCACCTAACTTCCTGTCCAGCTACTGGCCATTCAGTGTTTTATTAACCAATTCAAGTGACAAATCTTTACAATGTAAAAGGAGCATTATTCCACAGCTGGTAGATATGCAGGGACTGGAAAATGAGTGGAATTGTGGTACCTGATAGGAAGTTACCAAAGAATCAATTAAATATTATGTTAAATAAAACAACCTTCTTAGTCCTACTGAGCCCTCCTCTGTTTCTCATTGTATCTTCTTTTAGACTAAGGAGGCAACAGCAGATATCCAAAATATTTTGGACTAGGATGGATTTTTGTATGGTGATAAATTCCTAAAGTTATAAAGATATACACCCAGGTTAACAGAAACAAATTTAGAGATGTATGTCTAACTTCTTATGTCTTTGTTATTGTTCAATACCATACTCCTAGAAATTTTTAGATAAGGAATGACATATTTGATGAATAATGTATATTTGATAAATAAGGCTTATAAATTTAGGGATACACCTACAATTACTACAACACTATGTCAATCACTTATTCAATGATAAACATGGGTCATTTCTTTTAATTCTCCCAACAACCACATGTAACATATACTACTTCTAACCCCATTCATATATGAAATAAGTTATGGACATTATTAAGTAACTTGCTTGAGGTCAGCTATTGGCAATGGTTGACTTCAGATTTTCAGTCCAGATAGTCTTGACACCAGGCTTTGATGTTACTACGTGGTCACATCTTCCCCTGAATGAATTCATGGTCTTAGGATGTGAGAAATAACAGATTGTTCTGATGCCCCTAAGTCTTTCAGTCTTTTAATTCATCTGACTTCAACTTTTCCACTGTCACCAAGGAGGTACAACCTCAAGATTTCCAGAACACCTAAAGTAATCCTTGTTTTTTTGCCATTGGGATTCTTGAACCAGCATATTCCATTTTGCTTCTTAAAGGATTTTATTTAGAGGAAAGAGACCCACTTAATGGGGAAATAAAGGATAGTTTCTGAGTTTTTATACTACTTTGTAAAGAACATTCTTTGATGTTATGAAATCTAGCACTAAAAAACTTAATAAGCAAACTATATATAAGCACTATTAAAATGCAATTATAAATTACCTCACATATTCATCCTCTACTAAAATCGTCTCAATGATCCAAGGTTTTTGCTTATGTAAAGTCACTTTCTCTAAATGTAAGTATCAATCATTATTTTATCTTGTATTTGTGTGTGTACATGCATGCACAGATATTTATATTATAATGTCTGTCATGGAGTGAGTAAAGGTCAGGTAACAACTTGTGGAATTCAGTTGACTCTTTTCATGTCATCAGGCTTGGAGTCAAGTGACTTATCCAGTGAGTCATATTGCTGGCCCAATTTAACTAGTTCTTTAAAAGTATAAGTAATTTTTTCAGAGTGCAAATAAATGATGTCTTATTGCTTTAATAATCATCCCATTTAGATGTTCAGTTTTATTATGCAATAAACATTATGCTAGTGATATTAAAGCAAAATTTTGGTATGTAGATCCCATACTCAATTCAGTTCTGCTAGCCATTACGTACACATTCTAAAACACTGCACTTTATGGAAGATATATAAAGCACTCAATTCTTTTTGCAAAACACATTTGAAAGTTTTGCTGTTCTTTTACATTTAATTGGTAAAAATGAATTAGCTTGAGAGAATTGAATTTCCTTTCTTCTTTCTCAGGAAAGGTCACATATTCTCATACTACTAAATTATAAAAGTGATCAAATCTATTGAAAAAGAACACATTAAAAACCTAATGTCAGAAACCACAGGGCAAAACCATTTGTGGCTGTACCTCTGGACAGCTGAATGAAGTTCCAGGCATCTTATGCAGCACATGAAGCACGTGATTAGCTTTGGACTGTACATCAAGTATTGTCCTTCCTGTATCAGTTGTTAAATGGCTAATAGTGCTTCACTGATAATTGTTTAAAATTCACTGCTAAACAGAACACTGTCAGGGAAAATAAGTGTGAGGTTTAATAAAACAATACGGGTTCTCACAGTTTCAAACAGAACCAGTGCGTATGGAGGAGTTGTACAGTATCAGTATGTCACAAGAAAACAGATAACCCCAAGTCCTGATCTTTCTGAGTGCATCATTAGCAGGAAAATACAAAATTGAATGTCACAATGTATCTCAAAAAGTTTATTTTCAATATATCTTCTATACTTAAGATAAACTAGACTGATGGTTTCAGGACAAACATCCAAAAATATACACTTTACTTGGTACTTTAGAGCTGAATTTTTGGGTAGATTTCAATTCCCCATCTCTAAGAAAGCCTATTTATTTATTGTCATGGGAAAAGTGGAAAATTTGAGACATGAAAACTGGGGATGAAATCAAGCTTCAATACTCTTGAATTGCATCATCCTGAGCTATTTTCTTATATACTTCATTCTGGTAGAATTTTCTCAGTTTCTAAACAGAAAAATGTACCAACCTGATTGACTGAAAGAAAATATATAGAGAGTTGAATGTGTAGGTTTTACCAGCTAGTGATATAATAAAAACAATTTTTTTCTGTAATTCTCAAATTCTAATAGCTTTAACAAGAGGCCACACAGGTATCTGGAACCTCAGAGAATAGACCAGTTCCCAGAACACCAGAACTGTAGAGGCAATGTGGGCACCCAAAACTTCAGAAGTCACACAGGTCACCAAACACCAGCAGAGACACCCTATTTGAAAACACATTGGCCACCAGAACCACAGGTCACTCAGGGCAGAAGACTAGAGAGGAAACAGAAACCAAGAGAAACTCAGAAATTGGTGCCTAAACCTATAATTACCCCAAACCCAGATGACTAGAGACCAGTTTAAGAAAACAACAACAGCCAGGGCAATATGGCACTGCCATAGCCCAGCTATATTACTATAGTAAGTTCTGGATATTCCAACACAGGTCAAGCACGATAAAATGACCTAAAACCAATTTTATGAAGATGAAAGAGGCCCTTAAAGAGGAAATGAATAAATCCCTTACAAAAAATTCAGGAAAACAAACAGGTGAAGCTCAAGGCCTGAAAATGGAGTAAGAAACAATAAAAGAGATGGAAGAGAGAATCTGAGTCACATAAAATACAGTAGAAGAAATTGACACATTGGTCAAAGAAAATGTTAAGTTCCTGACACAAAACATACAGGAAAGCTGGGACACTATGGAAAGTGCAAATCTAAGAAAAATGGAAATAGGAAATAGAGAAGATTCCAAGATAAAAAGCCCCAAAAATATTTTCAACAAACTCATAGAATTTTCCTAACCTAGTGAAAGACATGCCTGTAAAAGTACAAGAACCATACAGAATACAAAATAGATTGGACCATAAAAGAAAGTCCCACTACTACATAATAATCAAAACAGAACAAAGAAGGAATATTAAAGCTGCAAGGGACAAAGGCCAAAGAGATAAAGGCAGATCTATTAGAATGACATCTAACTTCTCAGTGGAGACTCTAAAGGCGAGAAGGGCCTGGACAGATGTCCTGCAGTATCTAAGAGACCACAAATGCCATCCTAGACTACTATACCAAGCAAAATTTCAGTCATCATAGATGGAGGAAACAAGATATTCCATGACAAAGTCAAATTTAAACAATATCTATACACAATATCTAGTACCTTCTATAGAAGGTACTAGAAGGAAAACTCCAACCTAGGATATTAACTAACTTTACCCATGAAAGCACAGGAAATAAATAATTTCACACCAGAGAAACAAAAAGAAGTAAAGCGCGCGCGCGCGCACGCACACACACACACACACACACACACACACACACACACACACAAAGACCATCATCACCAAAACAAAATACCAGGAATGAACAATCATCTTTGGTCATTGATGTCTCTCAATACCAATGGACTCAACCCACTAATAAAAAAAACGCAGGCTAACAGAATGTATACAGAAACAGCCTTCTGCTGCATACAAGAAACATACCTCAACAGTAGAGAAAGACATTACCTCAGAGTAAAGGGTTGAAAAAAGTTTTCCCAAGCAAATTGACCCAAGTAGCAAGCTGGTATAGCTACTTCAATATCTAAGAAAATAGACTTTCAACCAAAATTTTTTAAAAGAGATGGGGAAGGACACTTCATTCTCATCAAAGGAAAAATCTACCAAGATGGCATCTCAATTCTGAACATCTATGCTCCAAACACAAGGGCACCCACACTTGTAAAAGAAACATTACTAAAGCTTAAATCACACATAGTCCCTCACATATGGATAATGGTAGAATTCAACACCCCACTCTCACCAATGAACAAGTCACTCAGATGGAAACTAAACAGAAATAATGAAACTAAAAGATGCTATGACTCAAATGTATCTAACAGCTATCTACAGAACATTTCATTAGAACACAAAAGAATAAACCTTCTTCTCAGCACATCATGGGACTTTCTCCATTACTGATCACATACAAGGTCACAAAGCAAGTCTCAACACATACAAGAAAATTGAAATAACCCCCTGAATCCTATCAGACCACCATGGATTAAAGTTGAATTTCAAAAACAGAAACAAACTCATGAAAACTGATCAAGTTTCTACTGAGTTACCAGTGGGCCAAAGAAGAAATAAAGAAAGAAATTAAAGACTTCCCAGAATTCAATGAAAATAAATGCACAACATAACCCAAACTTATGGGACACTGTGAAAGCAGAGATGAGGGGAAAGTTCGTAGCACTAAGTGCCTTCATAAAGAAATTAGAGAGATCTCAGCTGGATCAAGAACAGAGAGGGAGAACAAGGTATAGGAGACCATGGTAAATGAAGACCACATGAGAAAAGGAAGAAGCAAAGTGCTAGAGAAGCCCACAGAAATCCACAAAGATACCCCCACAACAGACTGCTGGCAATGGTTGAGAGACAGCCAAATTGAACTACTCTGGTGATGGGATGGCCAAACACCCTAACTGTCGTGCTAGAAACCCCATCCAATGACTGAGGGATCTGGATGCAGAGATCCACGGATGGGCCCCGGGTGGAGCTCCAGATGTCTAATCAGCGATAAAGAGGAGGATTTATATGAGCAAGACTTGTTGAGACCAAGGTTGGATAAAGCACAGGGGAAAATAGCCAAACGAATGGAAACACATGAACTATGAACAAATGGCTGAGGGGCCCCCAACTTGATCAGGCCCTCTGAATGGGTGAGATAGTTGATTGGCTTGATCTGTTTGGGAGTCATCCAGGCAATGGGACCAGGTCCTGTGCTCATTGCATGAGTTGGATACTTGAAACCTGGGGCTTATGCAGGGTCGCTTGGCTTGGTCTGGGAGGAGGGGACCGGATCTGCCTGGACTGAGTCTACCAGGTTGATCTCAGTCCTTGGGGGAGGCTTTGCCCTGGAGGAGGTGGGAATGGGGGGTAGGGGAGGGGGCAGGAGGGGGAAGAACAAGGGAATCCATGGCTGATATGTAGAACTGAATTGTATTGTAAAATAAAATAAAACAAACAAACAAACAAAAAAATCAGGAAATTAAAAAAATAATAATAAAAGAAAATCCGAAGAATCATAAGTACATACTTCAAAAACCTGAACTTCACCAAATTGGAAAATCTAGAAGAAATGGACAGTTTTCTTGATAGATACCACTTACCAAAGTTAAATCAACATCAGATAGACAATTCAAATAAACCAATAAACTCCAAGGAAATAGAAGCAATCATTAAAGGTCTCCCAAACAAAAGAATCCCAGGTCCAGAAGGTTTTATAACAAAACTTTACCACACTTTCAAAGAACAGCTAATACTAATACTCCTGAAATTATTCCATAAAATAGAAACAGAAGGAACATTGCTAAATTCTTTTTATGAGGCCACTCTCACCCTGATACCCAAACCACACAAGATTCAACTAAGAAAGAGAATTATAGACCTCATAAATAATAGACCTCATGGACATTTCCCTCATGAATATTGATGCAAAAATACTCAATAAAATACTTGCAAATTGAATCCAATAATGCATCAAAAAGATCTTCCACCATGATCAAGTTGGCTACATCCTAGAGATGCAGGGATGGCTCAACATACAAAAATCAGTCAATCTAATCCACCATATAATCAAACTGAGACAAAAATCCATGATTAGATGCTGAAAAGTCTTTAACAAAATCCAACACCCTTAATGATAAAAGTCTTGGAAATCAGGAATACAAAGGACATACCTAAACATAATAAAGGCAATTTATAGAAAACTTTCAGCCAGCGTCAAATTAAATGAAGAAAAACTCATTCCACTCAAATCAGGAATCAGACAAGGCTGTCCACTCTCCCCATATCTATTCAATATAGTATTCAAAGTCCTAGCTAGAGCAATAACACAACAAAGGGAGATCAAGGGGATACAAATTGAAAAGGAAGAAGTCAACGTAACACTATTTGCAGATGACATGATAGTATACACAAGTGATCCCAAATATTCTACCAGCGAACTCCTATAGCTGATAAACACCTTTAGTGAAGTGAATGGATACAAGATTAACTCAAAAATCTCAGTAGCCCTACTATATCCAAATGATAAACAGGCTGTAAAATACAGGATGTAAAATATATAAATGAATGAATGAATAAATGAATAAATAAATAATATAAAAACACCTACAAAATGAGAAAGAAAGAAAATGTAGCACATTTATATAATGCAGTATTACTAAGCTGTCAAAAACAATAACAGCATGAAATTTGCAGGCCAAAGGTTAGAACTAGAAAAAAATTATCCTGAATGAAGTAACCCACACCCAGGAAGACAAACATGGTATAGACTCACGTATAAGTGGTCATATTAGCTGCAAAGTAAAGGATAACCAAGCTAAAATCCACAAACCCATAGAAGCTAAACAATAAGGAGGGCTCAAGGTGGGAATGCATGAATCTCCCTAAGTAGGAGAAATAGAATAGATATTCCAGGCTGATGTTGGAGGTAGGGTAGGGGGAGCAGGAGGAATCAGGTGGTTTGGGGTGGGAATAGAAGGATAGAGTACTGGAAGAGACAACTGGAATTGGTGGGCATCTTGGGGATGAGCTAGAGGCCTAATGCAATGGAAACTCCCAGAAATCTCTGAGGGTGACCCTAGCTAAGACTCTTAGCAATGAGGGATGTGGAGCCTGAACTGACCATCTCTCACAACTAGGCAAGTCTTCTAGTGGAGGTATTGGGACAATAGCCTAGCCACACAACTTTCAACATACAGTTTGCCCTGCCTACAATATACGCTGGGGTAAAGGTAGCATGAAAATTGTAAGAGTGGCCAACCAATTACTGGCTCAGTATGAGAGCATGAGAGGGAGCTGACCCATGAAACTGCCTAGAGGGCCAGAGGATGGACAGCCCAGAGACCTATAATAGAACTAAATATGACTGGCAAAAAAGGTTAATAAATGATTTCTAAAGATATTCTGTTATACTCATAGACGGGTGCATAGCCCAACTGTCACTGGGGGAATCCCCCAGAACAGGGGTAGAAGGATTATTAGAGCCAGAGGGGTCAAGAACATCAAAAGAAAATACACAGAATCATCTAACCTGGCCTCATAGGGGCTTATAGAGACTCAATCGACAATCAGGGTGCCTGCATGGATCTGACAGAGCCCCTCTGCATATATGTTACAATTGTGAAGCTTGGTCCTCTTGTGGGACTCCTAACAGTGGGAGCAGGGCTTTCTCTGAATCTTTTGTCTGCTTTTAGGACTCTTTTTCTCGTGGTGGGTTGCCTTGTCCAGCCTTAATACGAGGGGATTGCCTAGTCTTACTGCAACTTGATATGCTATATTTGATTGATATTCATAGGAGGCTAGTAAGGAAACAAAGATAAATGGTTCTACATAGACATAGAAAATATGTAATTCAAACCGAATCAAGAAGGTGGCAACATCTAGTTAGATGATGTTAGAAATTAATACAAGAAGTTCCCCTGTTAGTTGTACCAGGGTAGACAGCTGACATTAGGGAAGCCTACAAGAGATGATATCTAGCAGCATGGAAATGACTTTATTGATCATCAGTTTCAGAGCCTAGAAAATGTTTCAGAAAATTATAGTGTATTTTAGTGCTTGCTGCTCCTGTAAGAAAGGAGTACTTAATTCTGAATACTCTGGGAAGAAGAAAGATTTATTTTGGAGAAAAAACATCAGCGTTTAGGAGCACCATTAACTCAGCTCCTGAGGAAGAGCTCCTTTGCTGGATCACATTGTGGAAGATGGTTCCACGGTGAAAGCACATGCAACAGGGAAGGTGGAATAACATGCTAGACAGAAAGCCACTGAACTATGCTCTAGTCAGATGTGCTCTTCTATAACTCACTCTTGGAGGAACAGTAAAGTCCCATGAGAACTACCGATATCCTTTCTGAGGGCAGTGACACCAATGACTTATCCACTTCCACTGATGTCATCTCCTATGAGCTCCAGTACCTCTCAATATTGCTATGTAGGAAACAAGCTTCTACACAAAGATCCAAGCATGGAGACATGAGATGCATTGGGTATTTATATTTTAATAAGCATATCTATAGCAACATAGTATGAGAGTGATATGAAGATAGTTTGAGTTTCAAAGCAGATCAGAAGATACCACATATTTTGCCAAGTATGATGGTGAATATATTTCCTGCCTTGGCAAGCTAAAAAAGAAAACTCAGGAGCACAAGTTCATGTCAGTTACACTGTGAATTGAAGCCTGGGTTATATGAGATCCTGTCTCTAAAGACAGTCCCAATAAGAAACTAACCAACCAACAAACAAACAAATACTATGTACTTAAAAAGTGGAGGAAGTTTTGATGATTAATGAGCTAAAGTAGTACAAGGAATTTGAAGAAATCATTTACAAATGGACATCTCTTGAGGAAGAGTTCCAATATAAAATTGGGAATTAGTCCTTGGAAATAAACCATAAAAGCATTTTAACAAGTAATTATCTCTCCTCTGCCCAAAAAATTGTCACGTGAAGGTCTCTAATAAGGTATGCTGCTGCCACTCATAAGCAAGCTTAGGAATTGCCTATCGAGTAAGAAATTAAATACTCTTTGCATAGTGCACATCTCAAATTAAACACTGAAGTGTCACTATAGATAGAGATGTTGCCATAGAAATGCGCAGTTGAAGAAATATACTTCACGACAATAATGAAATGGGCACACTTTTATTTAAATTTGTTCTGATATGAAAGTAATAAGGTGCCTTTCAAATAGCTTCTTGAAAGCTCTCATCAGTTCCTTCCCAACTACAGCACACCTTTGGAGTTATTAAAACTTAGGATTTACTTGTCAAATCCTGACAGGCATTGTATCCTCTTAACAGAGAATTGAAGCTTCACGTGAAGACAGCAATGTTATCAAAGATCTGCTGTTTGAAAGTGATCCTGTCATGAATTCTAAGTGTGGCTCAAAGGAAATCTCTCTCTGTTCTGTCAAACCAGGGCTGGGTTTGCAAGAGTGCTTAACCGTGTTCAATGGGGCTTGTTGTTTTGTCAGTCATTTATCTGAACACTTACAATGTACTGTCATCCAGAAGAAAATGTCCACTAAAATGAATTACAAGCTTCCAAAGGAAAAAGTGTGCCCACTTCCTAGCTGTAAAGTGTCCAAAAGAGAAGGTTCTTTTTTTTTTCCGACTCTTAAGGAGTGGACACTGCACTACTCAGGAATTCTTGCTCTCCTGAGGTTTAAATTTTCTTTCTTTTTAAGGATACCTGTCATGCCATATAGCTACGCCTAACTTTGAACTCCTGATCCTCCTGGCTCTATTTCCCTTGTTCTAAGATGACAGCATGTGCCACTATGCCCATCTTCCCAAAGGGGATGTTTCTGACTTATGTGTAATACTTAATAATTAGAAGCAAGAAGTATAGTGAACTTACTTATTAAAAATGCAAATAACCAAAAAAAACTTATGCAACTGGCATTTTAGAAAAATGTTAATGGCCTGAAGCAAAGTTAACTTGACACTTCAAGGATTTGGAAGAAAATAGTCCGCATGCAGCTCTCAAGTAAAGATATGTCCATACTAAATGTCATACCATATGTCCATTAATTACTAAAAACTCAAAGATTCTCAAGGTCAGCTGTTGCTGCTGCCACTGTAGATGGTGAAAGGGGCCTGAAAGGAATAGAAATAACATGGAAAGGGAAGAGAAAGGCCGTACAGATGCCTGCTGTGACCATCATTGAAATGAGCAGGTAAGAGAAGGTGCAGAACCATTATCATGACCTGAATAGGAACCATCCAGCTGTATTGAGCCCCATGGTCAGCAGCTGTTCCCTTGACGATGGTGATGTCTTGGGAAGTTCTGAGGTCTAGGCAGAAGAAGATAATTTGGAATATTTCTTGGGGGTAGAGAGCTTTTCCCTGGCTCCTTCATGCCTCACTTCCTCTGTATACCATGGAGTGAACAGCTTTTATCTTGGCATACCCCTTCCAATATGATGTTTTGCCTCATCATGGGCACAAAATCAATGAGATAAAAGCCCATGGACAGAAATATCTAAAAACTTGAGATAAAATAAAGCTTCTTTCAACCATTCCTGTCAGGTGTTTCATCATAGTGATGGGAAAAGTAACTAATACAGTTATAATCTCACCAGAGCTTTGAAGGAGTGAGGGCAAGTTTTGGAGATAGGAAGATAACAAGCCTGTCACTCCGTGAATCCTGGAATCCTGGAATTCTGGAGGGGGGATACTCATTTCATGTTCAGACAGAAGCGGTCACACAGTAAATGCTCTAAACATTTAATAAGTTATATCCGAGTCATCTCTGAAGGTGACCCTACATGTCTGCACTTGACCCAGGAATACAGGTGACAGAAAAGTATAATATGAGTTTGGATACAGGCTTTAAACCCTGAGTCAGCAGGAGCTCTGTGCCATCCTCCACGGTCACTGGACCTACCAAGATTAGTTTTCTCATTTGTAAAGTGGGGTTAATCATAGATGCTGAGAGGCTCAATTAGAGAAAGGAAAACAGGCAGTAAAGTACTTCACAAATAGTAACCTGTCAAACAACAGTAGCTAAAAATGCACGGATGATTTCAATCAAGTGACCCTTTAAAGCTTTGTTAACAACTTACTTTATCCTTATGTGAAACTGACAAAAAAAATGACATATAGATGTTCTCTTTTATCAACTTGTCCTATAAAACCTCAGGTACTAAATATTTCAGGCCTATCAGGCAAACGGCCTCAGTCACAATCACTCAGCTTATGCAAGTGAACTCTGACAGACATGCTGCAAAGTAGGCATGCCACTGTTTTAATAAAACTGTGAAAAATCAGCAATGGGCTAAATTTCTTCATAGGTTGTAGGTTGCCAAAACCAAGCTGTAAGTCTTCTCCAATATAACATTTGTTCACAAATACCTTTGTGCTCCAAGACTGCAATCTAGATGTTCTATTCTTTTGTTCTCCACCAATGTATTTCTTCCCTTTGTGAACATGACAGCCCTGAAGAGTAAGACCAAGAATTTTGTAGAATGTCCAGAAATTCATTTTTCTTTGTCATCTGTTATCAAAACATTGCCCCTTGGAGGCTGTGAGGTATCTGTTTATTTTTAGAAGACATCCTGAAATGTGGCATTGTCTCCTCTAATCTGATTCAGTTATCTGTGTGACTCACTAGCTGCGATGCTAACTGTTCATCTTGTCAAGGTGGCATTTTCCTATTTCTTTTAAAATAAAGAATCATCTCGTTTTCCTTTTCGACACATTACTGGTTGGAAGCACAGCTGCAAATCTGGCCCCCCTCAAAGGGAAGGGATCTAAACTCCATATCTTTGGAAGAAAACTATCAGAGAAGGTGTGTATATGGGATGTGACTTCCACAGCCATCAGTATTTCTTGGAGATGATGTCAGATATTCTTTTGTTCTTTGCTATTTCTTTGCAGCGGTTTTTATGAGCAGCTGTTATGGTAGTGGGCTAGGAATCACTCTCTATTCCATGCCTTTACAAATATTGACTAAAGCTCAAGGAAAGCTTTTCATTTCCCACTTTGTTCCTTTCCTACTTAATATATACCAGGATGCACTTAAGATGTGCTTTTTGTTCCTTGGCTATCATCAACGCTGCCATTGTTTATTCTAATGCTTTGATTTTGTAACTCTGGCTCTTCTGTGCTCTTTCAACACAGCTGCAGAATACTTTGATATGGCCTCTTCCTACATTTTTTTCCTTTGGTTTTTCAAGGCAGGGTTTCTCTGTATAGTTTTGGTGCCTGTCCTGGATCTTGCTCTGTAGCCCAGGCTGGACTCAAACTCACAGAGATCCACCTGGCTCTGTCTCCTGAGTGCTGGAATTAAAGGTGTGTCACCACCGCCCGGCTCCTACATTTTATTATTGCAGTTTACCTAATTGAGCTTAATTTAGTTTAGTCTAATTTCAAGTACTTACTAATACTAGAGCACACTCTAGACTCATTTTTACTTCTCTACTCCAAATCTGGAATCTGCCATTTTCTCAAAGGACCTTGTTCATTTTACTGGAGAATCAAGAGAGCAAACTATGAGTGCTGCATCTGATGTTGCCAGTGGGGTTTTCTGTTTCTAGGTCCTCTCAGAGAATGTAGAACTCAGAAATCCCAGAGCCCAAGAATTTAAGTATGTTCATCTGACTAAACATAGTTAGTTTGGCCAAATAAAATGTATCACAGTTAAAACTGAATTTCAAATAAACAATTATTTATTTTCACATGGATATATCTCAAATATTACTGTGAGTCCAGCTTTGAACTTTTAGATGTAGGGATATAACCTGGAGTAACTGGAGATAATAGGAATTTATAAAGAGGACCATAGAGGGAGGCAGAGAGAGAAGTCCAGAGAAGAAGTCCAGAGAGTAGAATAGCAGGACATAGGACCTATGGAAGGGGAAGTAGGGGAAATGGGGGGGGGGGAATTACATGGGAAAGAGTGTAAAACACAAGGAAGGGGAATGAAGAGGGATAAATCACTCTAACAATGTTTATAAGAGCTATAGGGAATTCGGTGTTTGCTTATATTTACATATATTTGCATATATTTAAATGAAGTTACAACACTTGGGGTGATAATGCTTTCCCTAAAGCCATAGACTAATTTAAAAAAAAAAAACAGTGCCAAGCAAAGAAACCTCTTTTCAACTTGTTTGTTGTGAGAGTCCATAACCTCCAAAAGAAAACTGGCTATTGCTGTGGACCTTGCTTGCCTATCAGGAACTGAAGGTAAGACTTTACTTCTGAAGACACACATGACAATTTGGACCAATGGAGCTAGAACCAACCTGGAAATCTTCTCCTTGAGGAGAAAAAGTCATGAAAACTGGTCTCCCTACCAGAAAGAATTGTGAACGCTGCCAAGGACGAAAGGCAATCAGTAGTATTACTTATGTCATTCTTACAACCTATAATTTTTAAAAAATGTTATACAATATATTATCATCACACTTTTCCCTCTCCTTACTCCTCCCATACCCTCCCCACCTCCATACCCACCTAGCTTCCCACCCTTTTGCTCTCTCTCTCTCTTTAAAAAACAAACAAACAAACAAACAAAATAAGGAACACACACACACAGTGGCCAATCTAATGATTCTTATGTGCTATAAAGCTTAATTCTATCAAGAAAACCAACTTCTATCAGAATACAGACTTCCTTCTGACACAGCTTATCTTTCTTCTGGAGGATATAAGAGACCATAACAAAAATGATGATAACAGTCCTCAGCTCTAGGAAAGTAAGTATTGTACTCTCAGATACTTGAAGGAACCTCTTCTACAAAGTAAAAGGCTATGGTGACTTATCAGCCAAATGACTAATACAGAAGTCCTGCCCAGGCCTGTAGAGTTCATGACAAGATAGGAACTCAATGTCTTGACCCCTTCTCACCACATCATAGGCAACATTGTCGCAGGAACATGCTCACACTCAGATGGTCATCAATGGAGGCATGCTGAAACTGTTGGCCCAGTTCCAAGAACATGAGGCCCTCTATGCAGAAAAAAGCTGACTGGACCCTGAGAAATGTAGTATCTAGGCCCCACTGCCCCATCCAGAAGCTGGTCATGTGTGCCCTGCTGCCTTCTTTGGTGGCACTCCTAGAAATGCAGATTTCAAAGTCTAGAAAGAGGCTGTGTAGAGCATGACTAACTTTGCAACAGAGGCCTCCTTTGACCAGTTACTTCAGATTGTCTACTCAGAAGTCTTGTGGCCATTTCTGAATCTGTTCTCTGTGTCAAAGTAAATTCTACTGGAGCTGATATACACTGGAGAAATTGCCACTAGAGCAAGACCTCTTGAAGCATAAATCCTGCTTCAGCAGCAGCCATGAATAATATTCAAAGCAGCCAACTCTAATGATGACAGCCAAACTGGTTGCTGAAGAGGAGGTTGTTATTTGATTGACAGCTCCCTGCTCAAGGTAGAAAGAAAATGTATGACAGCTATCAATCAATCAAAGAGTCAGATAAGCCCAGTTCCAACGGCTTAGTTTATTTGAAGGAAAGATGAGTGTTAAAGAATGATTATTAGAAAATTAATACACTGAAATTCTTAATAGTCATTAATTGTATTTAACTCCTACCCAAATAACCCCAGTGAGAGTTAGGTACCTCTGATCTGTCTCAGGTATAGAATGAGATCCTGTCTCCTCCTGGAGGCAGAGGTTCTGATCTCATTCTCTAGATACCAGTGATTTAAGGTAAGTAAGTATTTAATAATACTGCAGAACTCTGCCCTCTATACATGGCCTGGTATTGCAATTTCAAAGTCAGAGCAACTGAGACTTCACACATGGTAAGACCCTTACAAGACTGAGCCCAATAACATTTGTGGAAGAAGAGCAGGCTCAGGAGGCTCACCATGCATACAAATCACATGAGGTCCCTTGGTTCCTTGAAAATATATAAGCTGATAAGTTCTGTTGGAGGGAGAGAGGCTTCTCTTGGATGGTATAGCTGCCCATCTACTGCCATGTTCCTCCTCATCCATACTCCTGCACATAAACCCTGATTAATTCATTGATTTATACAACTAGACAAGGGTGAAACTGTTTCTTTGGAGAGTCATTGGTATCCTATCTTCAGGGAATAGATGTTTCTCCATGTCTCACCAGGAAAAGTGACACAGAATTTGGCTCTCAGTTAGGAATGTGACAGAATCAAAAATGTTTCTGAAAGGAAGCATATTGCTATTGTTATAGATTGTTAACACATGCAACTGCATCTAAGTTGAAAGTGAGTCATCGGTAGGAACAATCTGTTGTGGTTGTACTCCCCATGTTGTATGCACTTCTATGTCTTCTTGCTGTCCTAGCACTCTCATTGTCCCTGTTATGAGTGATAAGATGTGAAAATGAAGGCTTCCTTATGAGTGTATAGTGCTTGTCGGGAGGAAATCCCAGGATGGTCAGATTCCTCTCTGTATATGAAGAGATGTGCCTCTGATAAATATGGTTCATCACGTACATATAGGGGTGCCCTTAACGGCTAGTGAACTAGAGAGTGTATTTCAGTCTCTAAAAGTAATAAGTATGGGACAAAATCATAAGCACACACACACAATCTGCTCCAAATTTTTATCATATTTATGAAATAATTTTTAGAAATATGTTATCTTCAATCATTACTGAGATAGAGTGTCAGATTGGACACCATGAAGGCTGACAAAAATGAAATGACATATTTTACTATGAGTTCAAATGTATATTGTTATTAGCAATATGTGATAGCATTAATGTATTTATTTACTTATTAGGGCCTTACTACATTAATCAAATAGTATGTGAGTTCTGGTTGTTTACATTCTTCTCTTCACACTTAATATCATTTAAGGGTTTTGTTTTGTTTTGCCACACTAGTGAGTTTATATCAACAATGTGATGTGGCAGCAGGTACTTTCTGTGTAATATCTGTTTAATCTCCAATAAAATCATGTGGAAGGAGTCATTAATAAATGTCAAGCTAGAGTTAGAATATGCACTGTCACACTGCAGACTCTCTGCTCTTAACCTTCCTGGCGAACCTGCCTCTGCAAGTACATCAATCCTCTTCCTTGTGTGCCTGCACATCACTGCACTGGCAGAGTTATTTTAATGAAACAGATTAAAATCTATCACCCTTTTCCCATTAGCTCAAAATATTAATCAAACTGATGTTGCATTCTTTCCTTTTAACCTGTGACATTCATAATGCTGCCTCTGATGCACTAAGAAATTAGTGTTCAAACTGAAACATCAGTAAGCATGGCTGGTGAAACAAAAGAAAATTCAAGAGCTGCCGCACAAGTGCAATTATGCACAGTGTGAAGTTTTCAGTGATTATGTGGAACAAAGACCTCTCTTACCACATTTGCCAATACCTGAGTGGTATACATATGGGCTAGGTTCAAGATTGTGAGCATTTTCTTTGCAATAACATGCACAGATTAAATCAGTAACTGCTTCCCCTGTCCTTCTCAATCTACAGTGGTATTGAGAAAATTGTTACATGTACTTATAGGGTCTGATTTTTGAAATACATACACAGAGCCTAGAGATGATGTATGGTAGATTTATAACAACAATAAAGAAGACTAAGGCCAGAAACTTAACATATCCCTTACCTTACCAACTTATCATTTTTGAAACTGGAAATTCTGAAAAGTAATCTCAGCATATAATTTTGAAATAAGCTACACAGTTACTAAGTGTCATCACCATGATGTACAATAGAACATGTAATCTCTTCTTCTATTAAAAATAAAGAAGCTGTTTTACTCTCTGGACAACATCTTCCTTTCCCCCAACTCTCTCTTTCTCAGCATTTTAACCACTTTTTACTCTCAGCTTCAAAGTTATTGAGTTTTAGATAGTAGTATTTATCTTTTTGTGCCTGACATATTTCATTGTAATGTTCTCCATCCCTGATGTAAATAACATTACTTCCTTCCTTTTTAAGATTGGATTAGTTCTTTCTGTTACTAATTATTTCTCTGAATATGTGTTAAATGACATGAAATCTTGAAACTATCCAATGTTAGTATATATTGTATCATGTTGTATAATTATTTATTTTGTCCTTTGGGTATCTTCTACTAATTAGAAGTCATTTAAATGAATCTGCCATAACAGATTGTAAATGGAATCTACCAAATATTCTGTATTTCAAATTTCTGGAGAACAACTACTTTAATATGTAATTCTTAATCTAAAGACAGAACAAAATGTAGTAACTGTTTTGTCATTTTCATTCTGGATTTTCTTTCTTTTTAAAAATTTTCATTTATTTTACATACTGACAGCAGTTTCCCCTCCCTCCTCTCCTCCCATTTCCTTCCCCCACCTCCCATCTATCCCCCATCCATACCTCCTCTGTCTCCATTCAGAATGGGGCAGGCCTCTCATGGGAGTCAACAAAGCTTGGCATATCAAGTTGAGGTAGAACCAAACTCTTCTCCCTGCAACAAGGCTGGGCTAGGCAACCCAGCATGGGAAATAGTTCCCAAAAGCTAACTCAAGCATCAAGGACAGGTCCTGATCCCACTGCTAGGAGCCCCACAAACAGACCAAGCTACACAACTGTCATACACATGCAAAGGCCTAGGTCAGTCCCACATTGGCTCTCTAGCTGTCCAGAGTCCTTGAGCTTCCAAGAGCTGGAGGGTCAGCTTTCTCTGTGGGTTCCCCTGTCATGATCTTGACCTCCTCCCCTTGCTTGTATAATTCCTCCTCTCTCTCTCTTCAACAGGACTCCTAGTGCTAGGCTCAGTGCTTGCCTGTGGATCTCTGAATCTGCTTCCATCGGTTACTGGATGAAGAAGGCTCTCTGATGACAATTAGGGTAGTCCAATCTGATTACAGTAGATGGCCAATTCAGAAACCTTTTCCACTGTTGCTAGGAATCTTAGCTGGGGTCATCCTTGTGAATTCCTGGGAGCTTCCCTGGCACCAGGTTTCTTCCTAACCCCCAAATGCCCCTGCCCCATCAAGACATCTCTTTCATTACTCTCTCACTCTGCTCCACCCCCAACCCACCCAACCCAATCCCTCATTTCCCACCCTCCCTCCCAGGTTTACCCAGGAGACCTTTTCTTTTTCCATTTCCCAGAGAAATCAATGTGTTCCTCTTTGGGCCCTCCTTGTTACCTAACCTCTCTGGGGCTGTGGATTGTAGCCTGGATTTTCATTGGTAGAATCAGTGTGAGGAAATGAGAGGAGTTAATAGTCCAGAAAGCAGAGTTCCTTAAAAATATACAAAAATAAGAGGAAACAGAAATACAGAACTGCAGGACAGAAGTTTCAGTCATGAAACCTTCCTTTAAGAAAAACCATGTTTGTTGTTCTCACCATTGATTAGGACTACATAACCCTTCTACTCTTCACTGAGAGCATCAGAAACTATTTCTAGGGACATGATACTTCTAATAGAAGGTGAAGATTTCACTCATTGCCGACTTTAAGGAATTTCTGATAGTCAGTGGCTGGGAAGGAGATCTGCAACTTCATGTTCATATAGCCAATTGACCACTTAGGAGACACCACTACAGAGGCATGAACCTTTCAGTGCATGAATATTCCCTAATAACTTTAACACATTCACGTTGATCTAATTATCCTTTATAGCTTCCTTCAGTGCTGCATTCATTCTTTCATTTCTAACTTTCAAATAACTCTATTATTTAGACTCAGAAATATAATTAATGTTATGTTTCGTTATTTGTGACATATTTTGTTGGAGTGAGTGAGTACCCAGACAGAAAAGAACCAACAGTCTAAGAGAGAATAGCTAATACAAGGTAACAGTTTCAAGCACCCATGGTTTGGGTTTGCAAGGAAGAACCATTTAAGTGTGAGAAGAAGAACTTTCCAGCTTGGTAGAAGTAAAAGCAAAGCAGAATGGCTAGAGGAAGTGGCTTTTGAAGTGGGACTTGAAATATCAATAGAGTAACTATACATCTACAGCACAACTCCTAAAGCTCAGAGAATATCATGGAAAACAGAGAAGAAAGATTATAAAATGACCAGAAAGTCTGCTGGGATAGTATCTTCTAGATATGAGAAGAAGCTGTACCCGTGAAATATCAAAAATAGTGTCCCTTAAATAACCCCTAAATAGTGACCGTAGTGGTTGACATACCAACAAGGATGGAAGAAATGACTGCTAAGGGAGGAAGAATAAGTTTTCTCCAATAACGAGGTCCCAAATAAGCTATCTCTAAACCCAAGTTGTCAATCCTAAACGTATCTACATGTGAGCACATTAAATGGTGTCCCATTAAGGTAGGCTGATTATTTAGTCCCAGATAACCAGCATTGATTATCCCAGTCAGCAAAGCTTTCATTTCCATATTTTGGTTTCTTATTAAATACAGCAGATTCTCCAGCCCTAGCTGATCAGAATCCACAGGCTCTTAGTTCAAAATATACACAAAAAGCTCAGATAGTTTTTGAGGAACTCTCAAACTTCCTTCTGAAACTTCCCCATCAGGCCTTCATCATCTATAGTGCTCTCAAAAATTTTATCTTCCAAGATCCCTCACCTTATTTGACCATCTTATGCAAATTGTGACATTTACACTGCATTCAGCACTCCCGATCTCTATTATCCTTCATTTTTCTACTTTCTAATGTATAACATTTTAGATAGAATATGATTGGATCATCTTTCAGTTCTCAAAATGTGTTGGTTGTTGTTGTTGTTATGATTATTATTATTATTATTATTATTATTATTATATTAAATAGTGTGTGTTGGTATGAATTAGAAATGTCCTCTATAGACTCACTTTTTTGAATATTTGATCCATGATTGGTAGACATCATAACCAAGTCAGTATGTCTTGAGATTATTTAAGACAGTGTCATCAACCTGTTGTCCTATTGAGTACTCAGACTGTGTAACTTTAACTTTCATTGGAGAAAACAATGCAAGACTTTTTTTGAAACTTTACATTTATATTCTAAACTGAAATGGGGGCTGGTGATGCAGTTCAGAAGGTAAAAGAACTTGCAGTGCAAGTCTGATAACCTGAAATTGATCTCCAGATCCTGCATACAAAGCTGGATGTGATGTCACATGTCTGTAATCCTAGCATTCTTGGAGCAGAATGGGAAGTAGAGACAAGGGAATAGCTCCAAAACATGCTAGCCTGGAGTGCACAGCATGCCAAAAACAAGAACCTACCTACCTCGAAAGCTGAAGGAGAGAACCAACTCTCAAAACTTGTCCTCTGATCCCTGTACAGACACGGGCCATGTGCACACTCATAGACACATACGTACATAATAGTAAAAGAATTTTGAGGCATATAAGCACGGGTGGTTATTGTGCCACTGCCTCAGTTTGAGTTATGTAGTGTACTACTGTTAGAAAATAAGATGAGACTATATCCCACCTATACATTAGACAGTAGAATATTGGATGTGGCATGCAAAAATCCATGTCAAAAGAGTTCTAGAGAACCAAGAGGACATTATGTTCCCATAAATTTCACTCAGGCTTTTCTTGATGTCTTTTTAAACTTTGGCTGAAGTCATCTGTGTAGAAATATTGAAAATTAAAAACATATTTATTTCATAGATATATCAACTCGCATGCATATAAAAGGACACACACATGTATTCCAAATATGTTAACACTCAACATTACAGCCTGAACAACATAGTGTTCTGTTCAGAGCAAGACTCATTACCAGAGCACCTGGGTTTAAATGTTGTAGTGTGAAATACAGCCTTGCTTCTTGCTAAACAACTGAGATTTTCAAACTGGTATCTGTCTTCGTTACTTTTCTATTCCTGTGATATGATACCATGACCAAGACAACTTATGGAAGAGAATGATTATTTGGTTTATAGTCTCAGACAAGAGTACTTTGTAGTGGGAAACCCTGGCAGCGAGCAACAGACAGGGTGGCTGGAGTAGAAAGCAGAGGGCTCACATTTTAAGCTACAAACATGAAGTAGAGAGAGTGAATTAAAATTGCATGAGTCTTTAAACTCTCAAAGCCCACCTCCACTGACATACCTCCTCCAACAAGCCCACAGTCGCTAAGCCAACGCAAACATCCATTAACTGGGTACCAATTATTCAAATGCCTGGTAACATCTCATTTAAAGCAGCACATTCCACTCTCTGCCCCTACATTCCTCTGACTATCATAAGATAAACTGCATTTATTCAACTATAAAAGTCCCCATAGTCTTTTACAAACAGAGGATCATTTAAAAGTACAAATTTGAACTCTTCTTTTGAGACTCTAGACAACCTTTTAACTGTAAATGCCTGTAAAATCAAAAAGAAAAAAAAAACCTTAAACAGAATATTTATTACCATTCTGAAATGGAAGAATAGGGGCATATTTGAGGAAATACTGAACCAAAGCAAGACTGAAACCTAGCAAAGCAAACACCAAGTCTCTTATAGTTTCATGTCCAATGTCTGGGTCTTTAATTTCAGAAGGCTTAAAGAGCTGTTCTCTTCAGCTTTGCTGTCTGCAATATATAACCCTCTCCTCCTTCACCCCCTCTCAGGCTAGTTCTGCTATCAGTAGGCAGTTCTATTCAGCAGATATCTCACAGCTCTGGCATCTCCAACATCTTAGGGGTCTCCCATGCAACTGAAGCTTCTTCATGAAACGGCCTTTCAGGGACTCTTGTGCTTCCAGAGTCTTTACACAGGGACTCTCCTGCCACACACTGCCAGTCCTCAGCAGCTCTCTAAAATTGTAAAAGAAAATTAAATTACCCTATATCTTTTGTGATTCTAAATCCAGCACCACTTGCATTTCTCTGCCAAGTTTAGCAGCCAGCTTAGGATAGAACTACATTAGCAATAGCTTTTGATCTCAATTGCCCTTCTGGGAGCAAAACAACTTCCTGTTTTATCTCACAAGTTGGAGGTTGAGTTGGGTAGGGCCTGACCTTGAGGCTATCATTCTCTTTATTCCAATCAAGATCTGTTACCTCCTTAATGCATTAGTCTCCTTAATTTCAGCCTCTCTTCCAGAACAAACAATGGTTGTAACATTAAGCTTGCCAGTGTCTTTTTCTCTCCAAACCATACATTTTGTATTTGTTTTGTCCAATTTGCTTTTTTTTCACTGTGGACCTGCATAAGACTAATTATTAAAAACTATATAGTGTAGTCAACATTAGGCTTTTTAAAAATTTCCTCTTCTAAATAAATTAGTCCATTCCTTTTAAATTTAGCCTCAGGCAACTTCTTAGGACAGGGGCAAAAACAAAACAAAAATGCTCAGTCCTACAAAGAAAATTTTCATTTTTCATTGTTCAAAAGAACTCGCAATTAGATTCAGAAGAGTATGTATATAGCAGACTTTCTCTGATTCCAAATCATGACATGGAATTTTATTGTTAATTATGAATGCTCAGCCTTAGCTTAGGCTCTCAAAGTTTTATTTTTGCTCATGATGATTCATTATAGTAGAAAAGTAACTAAGATAATGAATTAATTCTCATTAAGCACATCAAGCCATATCTGAACTAAACTGAGGGTACAATTAATTTTAACAGCAGATGCCACCACTACTATGATGTCAGCTACTAACATTTATGGAGAATTTGATATTTTTAAGGCTTCTCTAGATTCTACATTGTATTTCTTGAGTACAGAATTGTTTTCTTCTGTTTTTCCTGAATTTTGCTCCTTTACACCTCATATCATTAGTTCTTTCTTGGCTATGTTTATTTTCCACCTTTACTCACTCATAAATTAAATGATATCCCCTAAATTAGTGTAATCAGAGACTATGGACTATCCATATTGAGTCCCCCTGGGGCTTAAGGTTGTCCTTAGGAACTACTGACTTACTAAGAAGCCAAATTTCCCCTTTCAGGTTAGAAGTAAGAATTGGTGGATATATATGTTGTGAAATAGAATTTTTGCTTAACTATGTAAAGATGTATTGCATTTTTTTGTGTTACAGAATAATTGTATAACTATATAAAGATATGTTGCTGCTTTACCTTGCCTGCCTAAAGCACCTGATTGGTCTAAGAAAAAGCTGAACAGCCAATAGCTAAGGAGAAAAGGGATAGGTGGGGCTGGTGAGCAGAGAGAAAGGGGAAGCCAGCAAGCCAGCTGAGGGTCAACCAGCAGGTGGCAAGCTGCCTGGGGTCAGTAAGCCAGACACAGAGGAAGCAGGAAAGCAGGATGGACAGTATGTAAATGAGGTAAAGGAGCCTTGGGGCAACACATAGATTAATAGAATGAATTAATTTAAATTAAAAAAAGCTAGGGAGAAACAAGCCTAAGCTAAGGCTGAGCATTCATAATTAACAATAAAACTCCATGTCATGATTTGTAGTCAGAGAAAGTCTGCTACATACATACTCTTCTGAATCTAATTGTGAGTTCTTTTGAACAATGAAAAATGAAAATTCTCTTTGTAGGACTGAGCGTTTTTGTTTTGATTTGTTTTGTTTTCTGGACAGGGTTTCTCTGTGTAATTTTGGTTCCAATCCTAGATTTCACTGTAGACCAGGCTCTGCCTCCTGAGTGCTCGGATTAAAGGTGTGCACCACTGCTGCACAGAGCTGAGCACAGGTTTTAAGTCTCAATAATATATGTCCCAACTCAAGGTTCCTAACTTAGATTTAGATGAGAAATGGTAGATCACTTGTTTAGAATGAGCAAGATCCTGGGCTTAAACTCTAGAACCTCAAAAAATTATTCGAGTTTGTTTTATAATGTATCTTTTATTGCTGGTGATGTTTTGTGTTTTTAATTTGATGCAATATTTAAAAATAACATTTTTTAAATTTAATTTTATTTTATTTTACAATACAATTCAGTTCCACATAACAGCCACAGATTCCCCTCTTCTACCCTCTCCCACCCCCCTCCCCTCCCCCATCCTACCTCCCATTCCCACCTCCTCCAGGGCAAAGCCTCCCCAAAGGACTGAGATCAACCTGGTAGACTCAGTCCAGGCAGGTCCAGTCCCCTCCTCCCAGGCCAAGCTAAGCGACCCTACATAGCCCCAGGTTTCAAGCAGCCAACTCATGCAATGAGCACAGGACCCAGTCCCACTGCCTGGATGCCTCCCAAACAGATCAAGCCAATCAACTGTCTCACCCATTCAGAGGGCCTGATCAAGTTGGGAGCCCCTCAGCCATTTGTTCATAGTTCATGTGTTTCTATACATTTAGCTATTTGTCCCTGTGCTTTATCCAACCTTGGTCTCAACAATTCTTGCTCCTATAAACCCTCCTCTTTCTCTCTAACTGGACTCCCGGAGCTTCACCCAGGGCCTAGCCATGGATCTCTGCATCCAGATCCCTCAGGGTTTCTAGCACAACTATTAGGGTGTTTGGCCATCCCATCACCAGAGTAGGTCAGTTCCAGCTGCCTCACGAACATTGCCAATAGTCTATTGTGGGGGGATCTTTGTAGATTTCTGTGGGCCTCTCTAGCACTTTGCTTCTTCCTATTCTCATGTGGTCTTCATTTACCATGGTCTCCTATTCCTTGTTCTCCTTCTCTGTTCTTGATCCTGCTGGGATCTCCCACTCCCCCAAGCTCTCTTTCCCTCAACCCTTGCCCTTCATTACCCCCACTCATGTCCAGGCTGTTCATGTAGATCTCAGCCATTTCTCTGTCATTGGGTGATCCTCGTGTCGTTCTTGGGGTACTGCTTTCCAGGTAGCCTTCCTGGTGATGTGAGTAGCAGTCCAGTCATCCTTGTTCCACCTCTAGTATCCTCCTATGAGTGAGTACATACCATATTTGTCTTTCTGTGTCTGGGTTACCTCACTCAGGATGATTTTTTCTAGATCCATCCATTTGCCTGCAAACCTTATGATTTCATTGTTTTTCTCTGCTGAGTAGTATTCCATTGTGTATATGTACCACATTTTATTTATCCATTCTTCAGTTGAAGAGCATCTAGGTTGTTTCCAGGTTCTGGCTATTAAAAGCAATGCTGATATGAACATAGCTGAGCAAGTGTTCTTGTGGTATGTTTGAGCATTCCTTGGGTATATGCCCAGGAGTGGTATAGCTGGATCTTGGGGGAGATTGACTCCCAATTTTCTAAGAAAGTGCCATATTGATTTACAAAGTGGTTGTACAAGCTTGCATTCCCACCAGCAGTGGAGGAGAGTTCCCCTAGTTCCACATCCTCTCCAGCATAAAGTGTCTTCAGTGTTTTTGATCTTAGCCATTCTGACAGGTGTAAGGTGGTATCTCAGAGTTGTTTTGATTTGCATTTCCCTGATGATTAGGGATGTTGAGCAATTCCTTAAATGTCTTTCAGCCATTTGAGTTTCCTCTGTTGAGAATTCTCTGTTTAGTTCTAAAGCCCATTTCTCAATTGGACTGTTGATAGTTTTGATGTCTAATTTCTTGAGTTCCTTATATATTCTGGATATCAGTCCTCTGTCACATGTGGGGTTGGTGAAGATCTTTTCCCATTCTGTAGGCTGTCACCTTGCCTTGTTGACTGTATCCTTTGCTCTACAAAAGCTTCTCAGTTTCAAGAGGTCCCATTGATTGATTGTTTGTCTCAGTGTCTGTGCTACTGGTGTTATATTTAGGAAGTGATCTCCTATGCCAATGTGTTCAAGACTACTTCCTACTTTCCCTTCAGCTGAAGAATGGATAAATAAATTGTGGCACATATACACAATGGAATACTACTCAGCAGAGAAAAACAATGACATCATGAGGTTTGCAGGCAAATGGAGGGATCTAGAAAAAATCATCCTGAGTGAGATAACCCAGACTCAGAAAGACAAATATGCTATGTACTCACTACCTATGTACTCATAGGAAGATGCTAGATGTGGAACAAGGATGACTGGACTGCTACTCACATCACCAGTGAGGCTACCTGCAAAACGGGACCCCAAGAAAGACACGGAGAAATGGATGAGATCTACATGAACAGCCTGGACATGAGTGGGAGCAATGAAGGGCGAGGGTCGAGGGAAAGAGAGCGGGAGATCCTAACTGGATCAAGAAAAGAGAGGAAGAACAAGGAATAGGAGACCATGGTAAATGAAGACCACATGAGAAAAGGAAGAAACAAAGAGCTCAAGAGGCCCACAGAAATCCACAAAGATACCCCCACAAAAGACTGCTGGCAATGGCTGAGAGACAGCCGGGACTGACCTACTCTGGTGATGGGATGGCCAAACACCTTAATAGTTGTGCCAGAAACC
This sequence comes from Peromyscus maniculatus bairdii, assembly GCF_049852395.1. Classification (NCBI taxonomy): domain Eukaryota; kingdom Metazoa; phylum Chordata; class Mammalia; order Rodentia; family Cricetidae; genus Peromyscus; species Peromyscus maniculatus. The sequence goes on along the minus strand of NC_134853.1, from coordinate 51,110,180 downwards.
CCATCCAAGGACTGAGGAATCTGGATGCAGACATCCACGGCTAGGCCCCTGGTGGAGCGCTGGGATTCTAATTAGTGAGAAAGAGGAGGGTTTATAGAAACGAGAATTGTTGAAACCAAGGTTGGATAAAGCACAGGGACAAATAACCAAATGAATGGAAACACATGAACTATGAACCAAAGGCTGAGGGCCCCCCAACTGGATCAGGCCCTCTGAATAGGTGAGACAGTAGATTGGCTTGATCTGTTTGGGAGGCATCTAGGCAGTGGTACCAGGTCCTGGGCTCGTTGCATGAGTTAGCTGTTTGAAACCTGGGACTTATGCAGGGACGCTTGGCTCAATCTGGGAGGAGGGGACTGGATCTGCCTGGACTGAGTCTATCAGGTCGATCCCAGTCCTCGGGGGAGACCTTGATCTGGAGGAGGTGGGAATGGGGGGAGTGCTGGGGGGAAGGGGAGGGAGGCAGGAAGGGAGAGAACAAGGGAATCTATGACTATTATGTAGAACTGAATAGTATTGTAAAATAAATAAAAAAAGAAAAGAAAAGAAAAAACCAACAAACAAAAATGACATTTTTAATACCTACCTACATGTCGAATAATTCTTGAAATATTGGATCAAAAACCAAGAAAAAACATATTTATTTAAAAGCACATATCAGTTTTTCTTCCTTCCATGGGACACATGCTCTCCAGCCTTCCACCTTGCTGCTACCATCCAGGAGTTGTCACCAAAAGGTCAGGTTGTTTTGCTGTTCATACCTATGACTCTGTTCTTACATATTTTTTTTAGTGCACATTCCTTTCCTGTTGACCACCTGTGTCCATCCCCACACACTGCTTTAATATTAAAATGGGTAATATCCCAGGGTTTCTCTTTTCATTGCTAAATCCTCTACATGTGTTATAAATCTCAACCTGTTACACTAATATTACACACTATGAGATTTTGCACTCAGTTCTCATCTGGCTGCTTTTCGTCAGCATGCAATCAAAAAGCAACATTTTCCATTGTTGAAACACTCCATCATTTTCATATTTCAAGAGAAACTACCACCTCATTTTTGCTTAACAGTAAAATTTCAAGGGGTTTTATGTAAGTTTTCTTCTTCTTTTATATATTTCTTTTCCAAGTAATTTCGATCAGATTTATATTCCTTCTACTGCACTAAAACTATTCTTATCAAAGTTACTAATAACCATCATCATAATAGATCCAAAGTGTGCTCTTTATTTTTGCTGTGACTCAACATCTCATTAACATTTGGCACACTGTCTCATAATCCTTGTTTGAAGTATGTTCTTCCATTGATTTCTGCAATGCCTCACTTTCGAGTATCTCTGCTAACTCATTGGGTGATATTTCTTGGGCCATTGAAGAGTTATCTTTGTCTTACCTATTCTATCTAAGCTATTCACTGTATACACTTTTTCACATTTTTCTTCTCCTTGTGCCAGCTTCATTTCCTAGGCTCTCTGTACTATTTGGTATGCAGATGATTTAACATTCTTTACTCCCAAACATTCTCCTGAACTCATATATGACATCTGCAAATTCATAATATCTGTTTGAATGAAGTTTGTGTTTCCAACATACATTAAAAAGATTATTTACTATAGTCAAGTGGGATTAAATTTACTCCTAGAATACAAATATGATTTAATATAAGTAAATAAAAACGTCACTATGACATATTAACTGACTATAAAGGTCATATGATCATCTCAACAGCTGTTAGGGGAAATTTCATAAAAATTCAGTATTTTTCATAATTATATTTTAAGGTAGATATAGAAGAAATATATTTCAACACACTAAAGTCTATATGTGGAAAACTCAAAGTCAATAGTGAAAAGCTCTAAGGTCAGGAACAGAATATAGGTACTCACTCTTACAAATTATAGCTAATGTGGTAAGTACATGAAATCTTAGCCAGAGAAATTGAAAAAGGAAATGAAACAATTTGCAGCTCTGAAAAGATAAAGTGAAATTCTCACAATTTACCAAGGACATAGTCTTATTATATAAAAATTTACTGAATTAAAATTAAAACCAATAAAAGTTTTGAATCTAAGTTCAATATAAGAAAATTATTTTGAACTCCTTAGTTCAAAAAGAAAATACTCCCATTTATAGGATAATCAGAGGGAATAAAATAGGAAGGAATTAACAAGATAAAATATCTCTATAATTAAAATTATAAAGTACTGAGAAAAGAAATTAAAGAGAAAACTAAATAAAATGATATTCTGTGTATATATGAATTATAAGAAATAATACGTCAAAATCTACATATCACCAAGCACTATCTCTAGAGTCAATGTAATTTTTAACAAAACTCCAGTGACACTTTTATGGAAGTATAAGTTTTTTTCAAGTCCTGATATTCCTCCTGAACCCTAAGGACACTAACAGCTAAAGAAGCTGAGCTGCAGGCAGCCACTTCCTTTTTTCACATTTACCATGAAGCTACAACAGCCAAAGTAATGTGGTATTGGCATAAAACAAACAGAGATCAATGGACTAGAAGAGAGACCCTTGAAATAGACTCGTCAAAAAACAAATGGTCTCTCACCAATGATGGACTGACTTAAATTCTAACTTTACTCTAGCTTGTAATCAACAGACACTTAATAGAAACAGTATTTGGAACTCTGTACCTTACCACTCCAAAACTAGTGCTACTAAACCATTATTCTGTATTTATTTTTAAGATTGATCTTAATTCAGTTATGTGCACACATATATTATCTGCTTGTGTGTTGTATACTTGCTTACAGGTGCCCTCAGCGAGTAAAGGGCATCATATTCCTTGGAGCTGGAGTTGTGAGCTGTTTAATGTGGGTGCTGGGAATTGAATGTGGGTATTTAATGCTCTTAACTATTAAGCCATCTCTCCCATACTCACTATTCTGTATTTTAATTTTGGCACAATATTCAATAAATTCTGAGATACTTGATAGATTTTTCTAATATTAATTTGTGTTGAGTGGTTTTTACAACCATATGATAATATAAGTGTTCAGAGTATGTCAAAAGTAATTTAGAAATCTATGATACTTTGTATATTAGGTAAATTAGACTGTTCTCAAATTACTGGGTTTGTCAACTTCATTATAACTCAAGGAGCATTTGAATAGCTAATTAAACTTTTACAGAGGATAAAGAGGAAAGAAAGATCTCTTTAATAGATGGTCCTAGGAAAGCTGGATATCCACACACAAAAATTAACTCAAAGTTGATTAAAAACCTAAATGCAATATTTGAAACCAAAAAGACTCTTGGAAGAAAAATAGAAAATATTGATATTGGTCTTAGCAAAGACTTTTAAATGACATAAAAACCACAAAACAGAAAACAAAACCTAATATACTCTATTGTGTGTGTGTGTGTGTGTGTGTGTGTGTGTGTGTGTGTGTGTGTGTGTGTGTGTGATTATAAATTCTATTCCTCTAGGGAGAACCCTGACTAATACAGATTTTGGTACCAGAAGTGGTTCTAGAGCAACAGAAGTATAAGGATGAATTTTTTTTTAAGTATATGGAATAGACTTTCCAATTTGCCAACACCTACTGTTACTGAATCTGTTACAGAAGCCTCTCCCAGAAGCTTGGAAATTACTGAAAGCCCACAGTGTGTAAATGCTAGCAAGGAAAATCAACCTGTATAAATTGTTCAAATTCCTATAACCATTAGGGAAACCTGAGTGAAGGTGCTACAAAAACAAAAATAGAACTAGCAGTCTGGAAACTCCATTTCCAATGTATATGTGTACACTTTGAGTATGTGTTTCAGTATTTCTCTTCTTCCTGTGGGACTTATTTCATATAGTATAATGACGTCTTTACCAATCCACATAACCATAAATGAGAGAGAAAGACAAAAGATAAATATATATATATAGATATAGATATAGATATATATATAGAGAGAGAGATGTAGAGAGATACATAGATATAGAAGATACAAATGCATAACATGAGAACAGTATCTCAAAGTGAACTCTGTACTTATTGCAATGTCTCATTGCAATGTCTTCATAATAACTAAAATATGGAAACATGTTTTCATTAATGGGTGAATAGACAAAATAATGCAATATTGCAGAAAATGGAATTATTATTAATAAAAATAGGAAACCTTCTGAAATGTGTGAATAAATATGGGGAATATTACACTATGAAATCAGCCACACAGAACAAAAAATAGAGAATAACTTCACTTATGTCTGGAACTAACAACATTGAGCTCATAGGAAGAGAATAATAAAATGATGGGTGCCAGGGTATAAAAGAGGGTACAGTGGACAAAAATAGCTGAAGTGGCTCAAAAATTTTATTTTAAAATGAATTAGTTCTGGGGTATAAATATGTGACATAGTGAATATAGTTAATAATACTACATTGTGTAACTGAACTTTGATAACAGAAGAGATCTTAAAAGTCTTATGTAGAAAGAATGTGAGGTGATGTACTAATTCACTTGGTTGTTGTAACTTCATACACACACATGTCAAATCACCATATTGTGCCCTTGAGTCTTAAAAGTGTCCCAATTTTACTTGTAAAAGTGAAAATAATAGGTATGTACTACTTTGTGAAAATTGAGAATTATTTCTATTTATTTAATATGAAAATATCTATTATTTTTGCTAATATATTGTGTTTGGTTCTCATAACATTTGTGTTTTCAATTCTCATTCTAATCTATACTGAAAAACTCAGGCTATGAAGACTTAAATTAAATTAAGGAATATGGGATCTATGCTTGGCATCTTATTGAGAAAAGCTCCTAACTGGACAAGATAGTACATGTTGAAGCAGAGCTATATTTTTTTTTCGGAAAGTATCTCAGACCTGGTTTTGTTAAGATCTAATTAAGTGACTTTCCAGTGAGCCATTTATTGTTAGACATTAGGTATGGCACTTGCTTGGCAGCCTGGTCATGGTTTTACTTCTTTAATGGATAAAGCAAGTATAGTGGGTCATACAATCTCTTTAGACTCTTCCAGCCCTCATTCTTCAGTGGTTAATTTTCTGTAAACCTTCATATTTTGCAGATGTAAAAGTAGCAACTATACAACGTATGTGAGTCTGGTTTATTAAACATACAAATCAGAGGAAAATCACCCCTTTTGGACCAGACAGCATCTTTTTCCAATCTTGATGTATATCAACTTCAAAGATGTTATAGCAGTGGTTCTCAACCTGTGGATTGTGACCCTCCAGGGATCACAAATCAGATCTTTATATTATGATTTCATAACAGTAGCAAAATTACAGTTAAGAAACAACAAAAAAATAATTTTATGGTTGATGGGTCAGCACAACATGAGGAACTGCATTAAAGGATTGCGGCATTAGGAAGGTTGAGAACCACTGTTTTATAGTTATGTATTGTGTCCTAGTCATTTTCCAGCTTAATATCAAATCCCTAGAGCTTCATGGAAATTCTGTCACATTTTACAGGGAAGTAGAATACAAATCAGGTTATTAATATTTCAAGTCTAACTTCATGATGCTATACTTAAAATTCCACTTTAAAAAATAGAATAAACTCCTTCTCATATTCTATTTTAAAATGGCAAAGAAGAATGCTATGGAGAAAAAGTCATGCTTCCCACTGTGCTGTGTTTACTGAAGATAGGAAGCAATTGTCGCTCACCCAGTCCCCAGTTTGTTGCTTCTGATAGCCAAACTCAATTTCCATGCTTCTCCTTGCCTCCACGTCACGTTATGTATGCTAACCTAATTTCTCCTTCCATTATGAGCTTTGGTTATTTTATGTCCCATGAAATACAGTTTCTTTGCAATTTGAAAATTAGCACATTTCACTCTCCTCTGAAGTGATTACCTCCTCATTTTCAAAGACATTACATTTTATACATTTATAAACTCTGTCCATTATTTGTACAAGACTTATTCTTTCAGCTCACATTACTGTGTAGGACAGATATTTGCTGTCAGTATATTGTATGGCTCTATATCTAACTTGTTTTGTTTTTCAGGGAGACAACAACTCTCCATGTTATTAAATAATTATTAATCTTACAATGAAACAACTACTTTAGAAATTCTCTAATTGGTATTCTTATGTAGTCATCGAAAACATTGAGTGCATATCTGTTGGTGCATATCTGTGTTAATATTTACAAATCAATAATGTAATGTTGAGCAACAGGAAGAAAATTTTGCATGGCCAAGTCATGATGTAGTCCTGAGTATCTCACTGTTTTAGCTTCCTTTCCTATTTTTGTTACAAGGCTTTTAAAAAAGAATCATGCATCATATCATTTTTAATTTAGAGATTGTTCTCAGTGTACCTGGAACATTAGGATCACAATAAATGTTATTTGACCTATCTTCTAAGCAAAGATACAAATAGATTTTATCTTCCTGGACCAATCATTTTTGGTAAATTCACATGTGAATTAGTGGAATATAAAGTAAGAATAGATTTCTCATATTATGCCACTGAGTGGGATTATGAGTGCTGCCCATTCTCTCTCCATCCACTGCAAAGAGCAGACAAGCCTACACATAGTTTAGAACCCAGTATTTGTAAAGGCCAAAGGGAAGTATAAGGAATATGCTAGACTTGAGACATGACAGCACACCTTAGAAATTCAAAGATATTTTTGAAGAACCTGAAACTTGAGTGTGAGAATTGGGTCCTACAAAGGGAGAACAATATGGATAGGCTGAGTTATGAAAAATTTGAGACAAGCAACCTCTAGGGAGTCAAAAATCATTATTAGCAACAAAATAAAAGCCCCTTAAAGTACGTGAGTGATTGTGATGTGAGTATCTCAGTCACGCATATGGTTTTCAAATCTCAAGATGTGTTATCTAGAGCATGGAAAGTGTGACATGTGGCAGTTACAGAAGTGGCAGGTCCTTTGTTATTCCTAACTGAACTAATTTTCAATATATTTTCTTTTTCCATTCCATTGCCAATTAAATCAGGCTCTCATCACTTAAATTCAAGACCTCCAGATGAAATTCTAATTAACTCACTTTAGGAGACATGCCTTTCTCCTTGATTTTCTCAGTTCTTCAAGAACCAGAAATAAGTGTTACACAATATTCTTTAAAGACAAAAAAGTGGACCACTTTCTTTAGGAATGTGTTTATCCCTCTATAGGAAGGTTCTCCTGGAAACAATCAGCATCTGAGAATGACCCAGTGGAATGGCTGGGGTTGAAATGTAGGCTAATGGTAGGTAGACCTGTATTTGAGATTTGATTATGGGCCGAGACTATAGTATGTACTGTCAGTCTTCTGTGTGGCCACTTGAACATCCTCACTATTTTAATTTAAAAAAATCCAGAGGTAAACGAAGACTTGACAAAGCAATTCTTTTACATTTATTCATGGTGTGTGTGTGTGTGTGTGTGTGTGTGTGTGTGTGTGTGTGTGTGTGTGTGAAGGTCAGAAAACAACTTCTGGAATTCTGTTCTCTCTTTACTATGTGGGTCATGGAAGTTAAACTTACCTTGTTGGGCTTGGGAGAAAGTGTCTCTACACACTGAGCCATATCCAAGGCTCCCCATGTATATTTTCAAAGTTATGAACCATAGAAAGAAAGAAAGATATATAAACCAATAGAAATAGCAGGTGTTATGTAGTAGAAAATGGGGGACTAGGGAAAGAGGAGGGAGACATGATGAATGACAATAAAGATGTTTGGAAAATCCATAGGGAATCATACTATGTTTACTTAAAATTGCATATAATACATATGTTTGTGTTGTATGTGAGTGTGTGTGTATAAATATACAGTTTAAATAAAATTATGCCCCTCAGGGTGATAATACTCCCTCCAGCAGCCATATTCTATCTAACAAATACTTTAAAAGAGTTCTTATGATTATGATAGAGGTACTTAAAGAAATTCATAAAAACATAAACAGTATAAGGAAATAAATAAAACTGTTCAAGAAAACTGGAATTGGAAATAGAATCAATACAGAAACCCAAAAGTGAGAGAATTCTGAAAATGAAAATTTTAGAAATGCAAATAAGAACTACAAAGGCGAGCTTCACCAACACAATACAAGAGCTTTTTCATCTCAGATGTTTAAGATTCCACAGAAGAAATGGATACATCGGTCAAAGAAAACATTAAATGTAAAAAACTCCTTACATAGAGCATCCAGGAAATTTGGGACACTATAAAAAGACCACACATAAGAATAATAGGTATAGAGGAATGAGAATAAACGCAGGTCAGAGGCCCAGAAGAAAATTTTCCTAATCTAAAGAAGGAGACGCCTATGAAGGCACAAGAAACATGCAGGACACCTAATACAATAAACCAGAAAAGGAAGTTCCATTGGCACACAATAGTCAAAACACTGAAATTACAGAACAAAGAAAGAATATTAAAAGCTGCAAAGAAAAAATACCAAGTAGCATACAAAGGCATAATGTCTGGAAATACACCTGACATCTCAATGGAGACTCTAAAATCCAGAAGGGCCTGGATATATGTGTAGGGACTCTAAGAGACCACAGATGCCAGCCTAGACAACTATACACCCAACCAAACTTTGAGTCACTGTAGATACATAAAATAAGATATCCCATAAAGTCAAATTTAAACAATATATATCCACAAATCCAGCCCTACAGAAAATGCTAGAAGGAAAACTCCAAACCCAGAAGGTTAACTACACTCATGAAAACAAAGGAATAATAATATTACACCAGCAAAATCTAAAAAAGGAAAATACACACACACATACAACCACCACCACCATCCCCAACACCACCAACAACTACAACAACAACAACAACAAAATAATAGAAATCAACAATCATCCCCAGTTGATATCTCTCAACATCAATGGTCCCAATTTCCCAGTAAATTGACACAGACTAACAAAATAGATGTGAAACAGGATGCATCCTTTTGCTGTATTCAAGACTAATTTAAAAAGATGGGAAAGGAAAGTACATACTCATAAAAAAAAATTCAACCACAATGACAGTTCAATTCTTAACATCTTAACAAAGGCACCCACTTTTGTAAAAGAAACCCTACAGGAGCTTAAATAGCATATTGACCCTTACATACTGATAGTGGGAGATTTTAATCCCCCACTCTCACCAATGGAAAGGTCATTCAGGCAAAAACCAAAGAGAGAAATACTGGAGCTAACAGACTTTATAAACCTAATGGACCTAACAAATATTTACCGAACATTTCACCCAAACACAAATGAAAATATTTTACAATCTGCACCTCATGGAAGGTTCTCCAAAACTGACCACATACTGAGACACAAAGCAAGTCTCAATAGATACAAGAAAATTGAAATAACAACCTGCATCCTATCTGACTACCATGGATTAGAGGTAGATATCAACAACATAAAGCTCACAAAGTCATGGAAACTGAACAACTCTCTACTAAATGAAAAATGAGTCAAAACTATAGATGAATTTCTTTTCTTTTTTTTCCAAGATGGTTTCTTTGTGTAGCTTTGGAGCCTTTCCTGGAACTCACTTTGTAGACCAAGCTGGCCTGGAACTCACAGAGAACTGCCTGCCTCTGTCTCCAGAGTGCTGGTACTAAAGGCGTGCAACACCACCACCTTTCTGTAGATGAATTTCTAAATGGTCTTATTAAATAATAATAATAATAATAATAATAATAATAATAATAATAATAATAATAATAATAATAATAAAACGTGGAGCCAGATATAGGGGTAAAAGCCTGAGTGAGATCAGGGAAATAGGGAAAGCCACAGCTAAGCTTACCTCACCAACTCAGTAGCTTCCAAATGCAAGTTACTTCCTGTCTACCCACACCTGTATGCTTCACTGTTCTGCCATCTGATTTGCTCTCTCTGTCCAGCTACAACTAAGCTTACAATTCCATATTGCTGTTTACCACCAAAGAAAGTCAGAACAGGAACTGAAACAGGGCATGATCCTGGAGGCAGGAGCTGATGCAGAGGCCATTGAGTGATGCTGCTTACTGACTCACTTCCTGCTTTCTTAGAGAACTGAGGACCACTAGCACAGGGGTGGCACCACCCACAATGGACTAGGCTCCTACCCATTGGTCACTAATTGACAAAATGTCTTACAGCTGGATCTCATAGTTATTTCCTCAACTGAGGCTTCATCCTCTCTGGTGAGTGTAGCTTGTGTCTAGTTGACACACAAAACCTGCCAGTATGCCAACAATGTCTGATTTGACCTAAGGCCCACTCTGTGAGAAGGAACCCATATTAACACTGCTAGCATATCCAAGAACCAAAGACTAGACATCCCAGCAACCTAGGGTAAGACCAAACACTACTGGTCAAAAGAAAAAAGTATCAATAAAATGACTCCTAATGATATTCTGCAGTACTCATGGGTCAGTATCTTATCCAATCATCTTTAGAGAGACTTCCTCTGACAGCTGATAGGATCAGATACAAAGATCCACAGCCAAACATAGAAACAGAGTCTAAATGGGAGGTCTCCATCAAATCCCTCCTCTCGGAGCTCATGGAATCCCATGGAAAGTCTAAAAGCCAGAGGAGATGGAGGACACTAGGGAAACAAAGCCCTCTGAAACCACTAAGCAAGGCTCATATGAGCTCACAGAGAATGATACAGCAAGTACAGTGCTGACATGGGTCTGCACCAGGTCCTCTGAATATATATTGCAGCTTTTAGCTTAGTACTTTTAGGGGCCTCTTCAATGTTGAAAATGAGTGGGTCTCTGACTCTTCCACATGCTCATGGGACTCTTTCCTTCCTGTTGGGTTTCTGCATCCAACTTCAATATGATAGTTTGTGCTTCATCTTATTATGTTTGATTTTGTCATATTTGGTTATTATATCTTAAAAGCCAGCTCCTTTCTAATGAGAAATAGAAAGGGAGTAGATCTGGAAAGAATTGGAGGTATGGAGGAACTGGGAGGAGTAGAGGGAGGGGAACTATAAGCAAGGTATATTAGATGAGAAAAGAATTCATTAAAATTAAAAATTAAAAGAAAGAAAACAAAAAAAACAGTGTTGGTAGGTGTGTCTGTGTAAGCCTGACCCTTCCAATACCTGTGGATGCTGAGTCTCATCACACAGAGTTGTTACCCCTTTGCGGGAGATTTGGATGTTTGGAAGAGGGGGAGATAAGGAAAGCTAATGGAGCAAAAGGTGAATTCATTTATACTTTGAAGAACTTGGAGTGAGGTTGTTGGCTAAAAGACTAATAGCCTCTGGGACCCAAAGGAGTCTTTAGTGATCTTGTGAAATAAGACTGTAAGAAATCTTGGGTTTGATTACCAGAGGATGATAAAAGCATAGCAAAACACTTTAAGAAAGAAAGTTGGTGACTTTGTGTGCCTTTCAAGGTGTTTAGTAAATAAAGTAATGGGTTTGTGTTCACTTGAATTCCATTAACTAGTTTATAAGCACTTGAACATATAAGATATCAGGTAATGAACATCCAGGGAGTCATGCAAGGGCCTCACTAAGCTCAGGTTTTAAAAGGAACATAAGGCATAGACTAGAGATCACATGCCCTTTAAAAACCCACAGAGAATGTCTTTGAAGTCTCCGCACCAAGCAAAATTAACCTGCTGAAGGCAACTATAGCTATTATGGTGTTCCAATTTGTTCTCTTCCATATCTTTCCTGATTTTGGACTGCTGACATCTGTCCTACTCACACTTCATTCTGACCTTTGGCTTTGATTGAGGGTTACTGAATGGTACCCAGTAGAGAAAGAGGTCAAGGTCCAGATGATCCCCACCTTCCAGATGATAAAACTTTGGGATTTTCAAATTTATAATGGCTGAAAGTGATATAAATTCAGTATAAACTCAAATTTTAAATTTTGTTCTTTTCTTGGCTACAAGTGTGATACCCCTGATATGGGTAGTGACAACAAGGTGAAGTTTCCAGTTAGCCCTGAAATCACAAGGAGAATGACCCATGTTCTACTGTATACTCTGTTGACAACACAATATTTAATCATAAAATTGGCCTTTTGGAGATGATCTTACTGAACAATAGGCTGATGTAAGTCTGCTAAGCACACTGAAGCTAGGCCAGGTTACATTGTGATGCTCAGTAGTCATGTAGTTGTGTGGCAAGTGGATTTTTTACTAAAGGTATTTAAACCTACAGTAGATTTAGCAGACATAACACATTGTGAAGGACACTGTGGCTTCGAATAGCTTCTGTGTCAAAGCTGTGTCCTTTAAAGACATAATTCCTACAAAACCAATCATCACACCAGTCCAGTGGGCTCCAGAAGAGTACTATGTCTTTGCTTTGCCTGGTGGGCTATATTGGTTACTTTTCTGTTTTTGTAACAAAACACAATGGCCAAATCAATTTACAGTAGACAGAGCTTATTTGGGCTTATGATTCCAGAGGGATATGAGTCTGTTACACAGAAAAATGACAACAAGCAGCAGGCATGGTGGAAGGACACTGAGAGCTCACATCTTGAACTTCAAACACAGAGCAAAAAGCTACCGCAAATGATAGGAGTCTTTAAATTCTCTAAGCACCTCTAGTGACATTCTCCCTACAACAAGGCCATACCTCCTAAGCTTATCCAAAAATGCCATCACCTGAGGAACAAATGTTCAAATACATGAGCCTATAGGAGATATTTCCACTCATATCACCATATTCCACTACCAGGAACCCATAGAGCAGTGATTTTCAACCTGTGGGTCATGACCCCCATGGCCTTGAAGGACCTTTTCACAGAGGTCACCTAAGACTATCCTGTATATTTACATTGATTCATAAAAGTAGCAAAATTATAGTTATGAGGTAGCAATGAAAATAAAATTGATGGTTGGAGATCACCACACCATGAGGAACTGTATTAAAGGGTTACAGTATCAGGAAGGTTGAGAAGCACTGCCTTAGAGTAACGGCCATTTCATAATGTAAAACTGATACAGTTCAACTTTAAAAATCCTCATAATCTTTCAGATTCAACACTGCTTAAAAGTTCAAAGGGCAAGGTCTATTTAAAACTCAGGGCAATCTTTTAATTGTAACTCCCTGTAAAGTCAAAAAGCAAGTCACACGATTCCCACATATAACAGCACAAAATATAAATTACCATTCCAAAAGAAAGGGGTGGGGGCATAGTGAGGAAATACTATAGCAAAGCAAGACTAATACCCAGCAGGACAAGCACCAAATCTTTTATCTCTATGACTGATATCAAAGGGCTTAGATGGCTCCACTCTCCAGCTTTTATGGTTCCACTCCTCCAGCTTTTATCTCTCTCTCTTGGACTGGTTTGACTCCCTATCTGTAGATCTTGGAAGATATCCTACTGATCTGGCACCTGCAGTACTTTGGGACAAGCCAGGACTTCTTTTAAAGCTTCATGAAACACCTGTTTCAGATCCCCTTGTCTTCTCATCCAGGGAATCCTTCATCATACACTGCCTGGCCTCAGCAGCTCTCTGAAATGATGAAAGAATTCTACACAATCCTTTCACTCATGCATCCTTCATGCCTCTAAAGCCAGCACCATGTAGATGACATCTGCCAAGTTTGTCTGTCAGTTTGGAATGAACCCTGGACTCCTGGAATAACATTAACAACAGAACTTTTATCTAGTGTTTTCCAGGAGCAGAAAATGCCTTAGCCTTTCTTTTATAAGCTGGATATCAGTTGGATGAGGTCTTACTCTCAGGAAACCCTTGCCTTTATTCCAGTGTTGAGCTGACCTCTCCTTACAGGCTCTGATGTCCTTATCTCTTTCTGCACAAGCCTTAGCTGCAACTTTAAGCTTCTTGGTTCTCTTTTTCTCTTTAAATGGTGCATTTTACATCTCTTTCTGCTCCACTTCCTCTTCCTCACTGTAGAACTTCATAACAGCCATTAATAATAAACACAATCCAATACTATGTTGCCTTTAAATTGCTTCCCCCACAAAAAAAAAAAAAAAACAACAGTTCATTACTTCTTAATTTAACTGCAAGTAGATTCTTACGAGTTTATTCTCAGAGCCTGCCTCAGGTAATACACATCTTCCAACAAAGCCACAGCCCCTAAAGCTTCCTGTGGCAGTTTGAATGTAATTGACCCCCATAATCTAGAAAGGAGTAGCACTCTTAGAAGATGTGGCCTTGTGGAGTAGGTATGGTCTTGTTGGAGGAAGGGTGTCAATATGGCAGTGGGCTTTGTGATCCATATATGCTCAAGATACTGTCCAGTGTTACAGACCACTTCCTGTTACCTGCAAGATGTAGGACACTCAGCTATTTCTCCAGCACCATTTCTGCATGCACACCACTATATCCCATCATGATGATAATGGACTAAACTTCTGAAACTGTAAGCCAGCCCCCATTAAACACTTTCCTTTATAAGAGTTGCTGTGGTCCTGGTGTATATTCACAGCAATAGAAACCTTAACTAAGACACTGCTCAAGCAGCAGCACCAAAGACGAAGGGTTTAAATGCAGCAGCATATCAGGGATTCTTATTCAAATCACTATATTATTTCCTGTGGTATTCATCCATTCATGAAACAAGAATATTCCCTTGTTTTCTCCTTAACTGATCTCACTTGCTTGCGAAGTTCATCCAAAAGTCTTTTCAACATTCTTATTGAATTTCATATCCAGGGTGAGATGTTCTAATACTGCATAGTCCATACAACCCAGCATAGAAATCAAAAGCACAAAACTATACAGAATCATACAGGCATAGAAAAAGAATTGCTTCTGAGTGTATGCATATAAAACACAGATCCACTATCTACTGTCGATGTTCTCCATTTTATAATAATAAACATATTTTATGTTTATATTTATTTTATGATAAAGTAGGGCCTCCAAAAATTAGATGAATTCATTTTAAATTTACTTCTTACAAAAGGTACATTAAGTTTCCTTTTTTAAATGTGTTATTATCCTTAATTGATATTTTCAATTTTTCTATATTATTTTATAACTATTCATAGTCTCACTCTTTTCCGAAAACATGATAGGGTAAGAACCCAAGGCTTTGTGCCACCTAGGTAAACACTCTATCATTGAGCTACATGCTCAGAAAACTTACATTTTAAAAAGTTATTAAATTTTTATCATTTAAAACAATTTTTAAATTTAAATATTTTGATCATATTCTTCCCCCTCCCTAGTCCTTCTAGATTCTTTCCCCTTCTCTACCTACCCAACTTTAAGTTCTTTCTCAAAAAACAAACAAACAAAACACAACAACACAATCCCCCCAAACCAATAAAATAAAACACACCAAAAATAAAACACCAAACTGTAGACCAATAAAAGCACTCAAAAAAACATGGAGTCCATTATATGCTGGTCAAGTACTCCTTAACCTGATATACCCATTGTCACTCCATTGGAGAAAAATAATTGTCCCTCTCCCAGCAGGTATAAATGATAGTTCCATTATTAACCTTTACATAGTGGTTAGGTTTTCATTCATTCATTCATCTTTTAAATATAACAAATAAAATATAAATAAAAGATAAATAAAAAACTATCACATCAAAGTTGGACAAAACAAACCAACAAAAGAAAAGGATCCCAATAAAAAGCACAAGAATCAAAGAACCATTTGTTCAGGAATCCCATAAAAACACTAAACTGAAAGCTGCAAGATACACACAAAGGGTCTGGGGTACAGCCGTGCAGACCCAGGGCATGCTGCGTCAGTCCCTGTGAGTTCACAGGAGTGCTGCTTGTGCGATTTAGAGGGCCTTGTTTGCTTGTCCTCCATCCGCTCTGTCTCTTTTACTCTTTTCACCTCCTTTTCTGAGGGGTTCTCTGAGCTCTGAGGAGAGGGAATTGATGAAGACCTCCCAGGTAGGGCTGTGTGTTCCAAGGTCTCTCACTGCATAATGTCTGGTCTGCATTTGTTCCCATCTGAAGCTTCTCTGCTGATGGCTGAACAGGGCATTGATCTATGAGGATAGTAGAATATCTTTAGGAGTTGTCTTATCAGTGCATTCTTTTCATCTTTTAGACCAGTATTATTTGGTTTTACCCTCAATTCCTGGGCTATCTGGTCTCATGTTCTTGGCCACCTAAGCAGTGTCAAGTATGGGTTCCATCTAGTGAAGTGTGCCTTAAGTCAAATCAGTTATTGGTTGGTCACTCCTACAAGCTGTGTGCCACCATTGCCCTAGCATTTCTTGCATGTATTGCACCATTGTGATAAAGGGTCTACATATTTTAAATTGGTTTTTGTTGCAAGGAGAAGCTAGGAATTTTTTTTATTCTTAGAGGGTTTTTTTTATTGTTGTTAACTTGGAATGTGTGTGTGTGTGTGTGTGTGTGTGTGTGTGTGTGTGTAATTTAGAGAGAGAGAGACAGGTAAAGTGTTATTGGAGTATAGTATTTTGGTCTAGTCCTGTATCACTGCTGGGTTTCTACATATTTTCTCCACATAGTCTTTTTGTTTTGTTTTGTTTTCCTTTTTTTCTTTCATTTTTTCTTTATTAAGAAATTTTCTACTCACTCCACATACTATCCACAGATCCCCGCTCCTCCCTCCTCCCAACCCCCAGCTCTCTTTCCCAAGCCACCCCGCGTCTCCACATCCCCCAAATCGAGGTCTCCCATGGGGAGTCAGCAAAGCCCAGCACACTTAGCCTAGGCAGGTCCAAGCCCCTTCCCACTGCACCAAGGCTGTGCAAGGCGTCACACCACAGGCACCAGGTCCCAGAAGCCTGCCCATGCACCAGGGACAGATCTCGATCCCCCTGCCTGGGTGCCTCCCAAACAGTTTGAGCCAAACAACCGTCTTCTGTATCCAGAGGGCCTAGTCCAGTCCCATGGGGGCTCCACAGCCACCAGTCCACAGTCCATGGGCTTCCACTAGTGTGGCCAGTCATCTCTGCACATCCTCCCATCATGATCTCGACGTCCCTTGCCTGCAGTATCTCTCCTCTCTCTCATCAATTGGATTCCTGGAGCTCAGCCTGGTGCCTGGCCATGGATCTCTGTATCTGCCTCCATCAGTCACTGTACAAAGACTATATGATGACAGCTAGGTTATTTGCTAGGCTGGTCACTAGAGTAGACTGGTCCAGGTACCCTCTGGACCACTGCCAGCAGACCAAGGTGGGGGTCAACCTTGTGGATTCCTGAGAGCCTCCCCAGCATCCTGCCTCTTCCTATTCCTATGATGTCCTCATCTATCATGGTATGGGAAGCTAGGAATTTAACCTAGGGTGTGAAGCAAGCTTTACCACAGCTCTAAATCCATCCCCATAGGCATTTTGTTTTTAACTGGCACTTTTAACTGAGAGACTTGTACTTTCAAGAATAAAACAGAGTCCTGGCTATGAAGCCCAGGCTAGACTCAAATTTTCTATGCAGTATTACCACCATCCCAGGCTGCTCTAGACCTGTATAACCAACTTTGTACCCACTCTTGGGATAGAACTTTAATACCTTGCTACTAAAAATGTGTTCATGGGGTTTAACTATGGAAGCATATTTCTTTGAGCTTTATGATTAGATGATTCAAGTTATGTCATTTTGACATGTTGTTATTTACTCTTTTTCTCCCTGAAAAATGGGGTGGCTTTTCTGACTAGAAATACAGGAATAATAGAAATTATCCACTTTTTTCTCTTGATGCCAACCTCCCACTGAGAGGCCATTTCTTGCTTAAAGTTACCCAGGAATAAGCCCTAGAAAGTGTGATTAAAGGATCCTTGCCCCACACTCAAAGTTTTTTCAGTGCATGAATTCTCCTCTATTTAGAATTTAGCTAGCAAGCTTATTTAACTAGAGGATCTAACGCCATAATGTGCTTCCTGGTCTCTAGCAACATAAAGTATGTATTTTGATGTATACATTTACTGTTTCACCTTATTTCATATATATAATTAGGATGAGGGGTTCCTAACTTTTCTGATTCTTGGAGAAATCAAAACAGGAAATTAAGGTGGGAACTAATGATAGAATGGAAGGGAAGACCACTGAGGAACACTGCATGCTAGCTGTTTCCTCTGGCTTGTTTAGCTACTTTTTTCATACATTCCAGGACTATCTGACCAGGGATGTCTGTGGGGCGTTTACCCACCACCCCCACAGCTTCCCAGAGTTTTCTTGAGTGCGAGCAGCAGGAAATATTAGATAGAAGGATTTATAGCGGAGAATCTTGTGGAGATAAACAGATAGAAAATAAAGGATAGCCTCGAGAGGGCCTGGAACCTATTCCAACGGGCCCGGACTGTCTCTGGTCCAGGGTTTTTATAGAGACGCCAAGGGGTGGAGCAAAAGACCTCCTCCCCCAGCACAGCCAAGTGCAGACCATCTCAGACACCTGCAGTCAGGCCCGTGGTCCTGATCATCCTCTATTTGGACCTGCTGGGTAAAGCCACGAGGAACCCCAGAACGGGCTCCCACAGGGATGGCACTGCCCACAGAGTACTGAGCCCTCCTACATCCATCATCACCAAGAAAATGCCCCACGGACATGCCCACAAGCCAATCTTCTAGAGGCAATTCCTCAGTGGAGAGTCCCTCTCCCCAACTATGTTTGAGTTTCTGTCAAGCTGACAAAAACCAACCAGCAGAAGGGAGAAAGATGATATTTTTTAGTGAGGCCCTCAGAAACCCTTGCAATTTATACACATTTATTTTATAGCCATAAATATAACTGGACAGATGATTAACTTAATGATCTAGTGTTCTGTCTATTTCAAGTTTTACTTTGTTTTACACCAATATGGTATTATACTGGGTCTCATGCTATTCTTAAACAATCCATAAGAATTACATGCAAAATGAGGGAGGTAATCATGGAGCTGAAAAAAGTGATTGTCATTGGAAGTGCATGGATAGGCTCCTGCATTTCAGGACTGCAATGACAGTGACTGAGCCACATGCAGCATGCAGAACTTTCCTTACCTTCTAACGTTTTCATCCTTGGAGTGCCAAATACACTGGGAAAATGGGTCTGGGACCTTTATTACTGCCCTCAAATCATTCTGTTTTGAAAACTTTGTGTTTTCACAGTAAAACACAGAGCACAAGGACGCTCAAGTCTAATAGGTATTTCTTCTTAATATCAAGTTAGCAAATTAGAGGCATTTCTGCCTTTCCAGTTCACTACCCTTAAGCATGATTTGTTCAAATAATCATTAAGTTTTCTTAGTAATTCTATTATTTCCCCTTGAATAAAACATTTTATGAGTCACAATGTGCACATCTTCTTAAATGAAAAGTTAATGCAATAATTTCATATTAATCTATATTTTGCTGTTGCCATTAATGTTATGTTTAATTATACTATGTGATCTGTTAATAAAATTCTGCTTAAAGTAAATAATTCATTGTTTCAGATACTATGAAAAATTAACTAACCTGTTTTACTGGCAATTTGCCAGCAAAAGTTAAACTATCATTATGAGGTATACTTCATTCAGTGTGGTTTGAAATAAACAAGGGTCCTTCATTAATTCCCCAACTGAATAATTAATACATGTCATGTTTCATGCACTGTTCATTACTAAGATTGTGTTTTTCTCTACTTTCACAGAATCTGGGAGGAAAGACATACTATCACATAAGCAATATTAGAATTATAAATTGTCAAAAATACTATAAACAAAATTGTGTGACATTACCAGGAATGTCAGAGAAGTGTGGGAAGTGTGGGAAGTGTTGGTAGACAATTACCATTTGTTAACATTGGTCTTTCCACTGGATACAATATCTCATCACTGTTGAATCACTCCATTTTTGCTAAACTACAGCAAACTTCATAGATTGTAAGAACATAAAACATGTTTCTTTTTAAAAGATATTTTTATTTATTTTATTTTATTATGTATGAATGTTTTCCTAAAGAATCATAAGGACGAACCCAAACCATGGAGAACCTGCAGTACCGAAAATGGAAACACCAGCTGCTGAACAGTGACAACATCTGTTAGCAGTGGGCCTGCCCTCATCACATAGCAATAGAGCATGGCACTTAGTAGGGGCCTACCCTTGAGAAAGGTCTAAATAGTTGGGTTGTGAGTCCCCCATTTATTCAAAATAGTTGAAAATATATATTATCCTGCTTATTCTGTGCTCTTTCTCTTGCATGTGGCAATAGTTCCTCTTCTTTAATTATTATTTTTGTTTCCTTTCCCTTTTGAGATCATAGCACAATTACATCATTTCTCCCTTCCATTCTTCACTCCAAACCCTCGCATATACCTCTTCTTCTTTCAAATTAATGGAGTTTTCCATTAGTTGTTGTTACATATATATGTACATACATATCTACATTTTATATTTAAATATATTGCACACACACACACACACACACACACACACACACCTATTCCAAAACACACAAATAAAACTGCTCATCCTGTATAATGCTACTTGAACATATGTTTTCAAGGCTGATCATTTGGTACCGGATAACCAATTGGTGTGTTCTTCCTTGGGGAAGATTATTTCTTCCACTCTCAACATTCCTTACTGGCCTGTAGTTCTTCGAACAGGGTTGAGGCTTTGTTGGAGGCCCCAACTACGCTGGCATGTCTATTATTATTATGCTTGTTCAGCTCCTGTTCAGGTAGAGTTGTGTTGTTGAGACTCTATGGGTACAGCTTCTGACATTGCTAGGAGATACAGTCTCATAGCACACTCCCCAATCTTCTGGCTTCCATAGTCTTTCTGGTTCCTCTTCTGCAATGTTCCCTGAGCCTTAGATGCAGGAGCTCCTTCTTAAAGGTATCCATTGAGACTGAGCTCCATGACTCTGCAGTTTTGTTTGTTGTGATTTTCTGAATCTGTCTCTTCGTGATACAAAAAGAAGATTCCTCAGTGAGGGTTGAACACTACACTTATCTGTAGGTATAAGAACAGTTATTTAGAATGTACTTAGGGATTATTCTGACCTTAATTTTTCTCTAACCCAGCATTACTTATCATCACCCTGTTTCTAGTTTCCTTGGTCAAGTCAATATCCAATGAATATTTTAAGCAGTTAAGTGGATAAATAAGTACTTGTCTACAAACAAATCTATCATCAAACTTGTTCATTTTTCACAAAAAGTAAAAAACTAAAAAAAAGCTATGGTTGAAGTGATAAATCCTAAAGTTTACTTGCATGAGTATTAGAAAGCAACTATTCCCTGAGTGAATTATTTTAAACACTAGGTTTTATGGTTACAAGTAGTTTTGGTTTTGCAAGCTGATTATTGTCTACTGATATTGTAAATACACTGGAATTGTCTAACGACTAATGAGTTTCAATTATCATATATCAGGGATAAAGGTTACCTTGAAAATTAATATTGAATTTTGAAATCATTTCATACTTTCATAATTATTACTTTTTATTTTAAATACTTTTCATTTCCATGAGGACCAAACCATTGTTTGATATATAAAAGAAAAGAAAATTTCATTTCTATTATTTGAAGTTTGTTATCTGGTTGAATAGATGTGTTTTGAACTAGATACAGCAATCTCTTGTGGCTAAGAAGCAAAGAATATGTAGAATCATAGAAGTTCAGAGAACAAAGACAAAATCCTATAAGAATGATTAGAAAACACTCAGGGGAAACATAGAATTTAACTCAGCCTTAGAAAATGAGTATGGTGTACATAGCTGAGTCAAAGATATAGGATATTTCAAGAAAAAATAGGATAAATAATAAGTCAATGATATATCATTCAGCAAGAGTGCTGTGGCTGGGATACAATTGCTTCCCAGATGTCCTGTGTTGAAAACTTGGCCTCAAGGCTAGAGTAGTAAGAGTTGACAAAGCCTTTAAGAGGGTAGTTCATGTGGGATAATAGAATAAATGAGTGCCCTCCTTGGGACATGAGTTAGAATTCCCAGAACTGGGCTGTTATAAAGCAAGGTCATCACACATATTTGAACTCTTCTGCATACACCACTCTCTGTGCTCTCCCACTATAAATTGCCACCCCCCCATGTTATGATGCAGCAGAGCCACATGTAATCATCCATGCTTGGGCTTGGGCTTTTTAGTATCCAAAACTTTTAAATAATAATCAACCTTTATTCTTTAAAATGC
This sequence comes from Peromyscus maniculatus bairdii, assembly GCF_049852395.1. Lineage (NCBI taxonomy): Eukaryota > Metazoa > Chordata > Mammalia > Rodentia > Cricetidae > Peromyscus > Peromyscus maniculatus. The sequence goes on along the minus strand of NC_134853.1, from coordinate 51,088,160 downwards.
AGTCTCGGGTATTTCAGTATAGCAACATAAAATGAACTAAGAGTCAAAGCTATAGGCAAGGTAACAACATAATGCAAGGCTTGAAAGACAAATGGAGAACATATTGTAGATGAGGATACAAAACTATAAATTCATCAATCTAAAATTGTCCTTGTAAACATGGTAGAGGCATCTAAGTTTTCCATCGGGAAAGATATCATGATGAAAGTATTTTGAGGGACAATCAATTTGATAATAATATAGACAATGTATCCAAGAAAAGTATCACAAATACAATTTCAAATTTTCAATTAAGAAGGTTTAGATAATTACACCTAAATGAAGATATGAAGGGATATAACAGTATGGTAAAGGCCATCATACTATGATGCCAAATGCTATGTACCTGAAGCAGAGTAGATGGCCAGATTTTTGTTTATGGCTTTAAAATTCAGATGAGAGATCACTGGGACCAGAGAACACAGTGCTGGGTTAAAAATTTGAAAATGGCCTGGTGCTATCCTATAATCTCAATATTCAGGAAGCTGAGGCAGAAGGATCACCATGAGTTTAAGGCCAGACTAGATTATGGAATTAGGTGCTTCAGTAAACAAACAAAAGTCTGGGGAATGGATCACTGAATAAATTTCTTGCCACCCAATTTTGAGGACTGAAGCACAGATCCAGAATATACTTCTGAAAGTCAAACAGATATAGTAGCCACCTGTAAACCCAGTATTCAGAAGGCATTGCCAGAGGACCTCCATGGCAAACTTGCTAACTAGACCAATTGTAATTGGTGACCCCTAGGGTTCAACAAGGAATCTTGCCTCAATAAAGTATATAGCAATGGAAGAAGACATCCAGTGTCAACTTCAGGCCTCACATGCACACATATAAAGAATGAAATCTAAAAAATGGAAATGAAATGAAGATGAATGGTTAGGTATGGTAGCCATGGTTCTTAAAATATGAACAGACCCAAGAGAAAATCTACGTGCAAGTTATTGTCATCATTAGTAAGAATCTAAGCTGGATTTCATATCCATTATGGGTTTAGAAGAGAGATGTCATCCATTTAGTCATTAAAACAATTAAGATGGCAGATAATTTATTAAACAAATAAAATCAACCAATGCTGACACTTCTGATCATAACCTAAAAGAATATTTTTACTTTAAAGAATGTGTGCAATTCATGGTCGAGAGACAGCCAGAACTGACCTACTCTGGTTATGGGATGGCTAAACACCCTAATAGTCATACTAGAAACCCCATCCAAAGACTGAGGGATCTGGATGCAGAGATCCATGGCTAGGCCCCGGGTGGAGCTCCAGATGTCTAATTAGCGAGAAAGAGGAGGGTTTATATGAGCGAGAATTGTTGAAACCAAGGTTGGATAAAGCACAGGGACAAATAGCCAAAAGAATGGAAACACGTGAACTATGAACCAATGGCTGAGGGGCCCCCAACTGGATCAGGCCCTCTGAATAGGTGAGACAGTTGATTGGCTTGATCTGTTTGGGAGGCATCTAGGCAGTGGTACCTGGTCCTGTGCTAATTGCATGAGTTGGCTGTTTGAAACCTGGGGCTTATGCAGGGACACTTGGCTCAGACTGGGAGGAGGGGACTGGACCTGCCTGGACTGAGTCTACCAGGTTGATCTCAGTCCTCGGGGGAGGCTTTATACCCTGGAGGAGGGGGTATGGGGGGAAGGGGAGGGGGGCAGGAGGGAGGAGAACAAGGGAATCCGTGGCTGACATGTAGAACTGAATGATATTGTAAAATAAAATAAAAGAAAGAAAAAGAATGTGTGCAATTCAAAATAATGTTTCCAGAAGCAATGGAATAATCACATTCACTTACTGTCGGAGTTCTACATGAATGTGGACCACTCATAGATGTGAGCATTAGTACCAGAAGCAGAAAGTTCAGAGAATGGTAATGAACTTCAGTGAGGTGAAACTTAGAAGGCCTTTGTTGAAAGTTAGTTCATGAACTTCTTTTGTTTTAATGTAACATTTTATTAATTCTTTGGAATTTTCAGACAATGTATTTTGATATTTTCTCTGACTTCTCCCTCTGCTCCAAGATCCAGCCCCATATCACCAGCCTTCTAAATTTGGTGTCATTTTATTAAATATAATATATTGAATCCAAATTGTGCTATTCTTGGGCATGGGATCATCCACTGGAGCATGGTTGACACACCAATGGCCATACCCTTAAAGAAAACTGACTCTTCATCAGAATCCATCAATTGTCTATAGCTAGTCAGGTGGGTGTGGGGGCTTTTGAATGGCTTCCTCCTCCATGCTAGACTGCTGATGAGCTTGTTATTATACAGTTCTTATACTAGCAATCACAGCTGCTGTGATTCATGAGTACAATGATCCTGTCATGTCTACAAGACACTGTCTCTTACACTCTTTCTGCCTCCTTTCCCACAATGGTTCCCAAACCTAGAGGCATGTGTAAGAGAGGGAGAAACAGGTGATATAAATATCTCATTTGTGACTCAGCACTCCACTGAAGCTTATTCTCTGAACATTGACTAGTTGTATTTTCTGCACAACCAATAGCACAAAGAAACTTCTGATGAGATAGGAAAGCTGCCATAATCTATGGACATAGAAATATCTAGGGGTTACTTTTGATATTATGTGATTTTACAAGAATAGTAATAGTAGGTTCACACCTTAGACCTATAAGCTCCTTAAGTATGGCCAGAATTAACTACTGGCCAGAATTGAAGTACCAAGCATGTGTTCCTCCTACTTGTGGAATGGATCTTAAATCCAATCAGAAAGTGGTTGGTTAGACCCTTAATATTCATGCCATTATTACACCCGTGGATATGTCTTGTGATTTTGAATCTGATAATCATCATAATTCACAGGGTTCACAGCTGGGTAAGATTGTTCATGACAACCACTTCCCACTGCATAGCAGTCTACTAACATTTTGCAATACTGTGGAAGTTAGTCAGAATGAAGGAAGCTTACTGGACAGTTCCAACTTAATTTTACAAGTTCTGTGACCAATATGTGTGATGTGTTCAACAAAAGGGTATAACCATCAAGCTACAGTGGATGATCAAGAGAAATGTCAACAGTCTATATTGTTTAGATATAGGCTCTGACTTGAGAAGATACTAACCATATCTGGCATTGGAATTTTATTGGCAATCTGTGACTTCTGGGAAGAGTACTATCCCACAACCCCGTGTGTGTGTGTGTGTGTGTGTGTGTGTGTGTGTGTGTGTTATAAAATATTAGGTTTTCATATGGCTTCCTCAAAAATCCTCATTATTAGTTATTCTTCCTCCAATCTCCTCTTCCCAGAAGCCATATGTTACCAAATAATAAGTCCAGTGCTAATTGTGGGATCCTCCTCACAAGTTGTTGTTCAGAGGTGTCCCAGAAACTTCCCAAACAGTACAAGCTATTGACATTACTCTTGGTTTCCCACTGTAAGTTGATGGTAAAACTATTGCTAAAGACATCACACACACTGGTCACAAGACGTGGAGAAATCAAGTTGTAAGTGGCCAGTAGCTTCCTGCCTTATCCTCCTATGAACTTCTATCATGTGAAAACTCCCATGATGTTTTTGATAGCAAGCCATTTGTCATACATGAAAGCATGGTTCATGTGGTATGATTATCAACGTCAACAAGTTTTGAGTTCCTCTATACTTACGCAAGCAATATTTACACACTGAAATTTCTAGCAGGGAAAAACAAATCAACCAACAGGTCTTCATAGAGACAGAAATAAAAGAAAAAGTATGTAAGGTTCAGAGATAAATGGCTTGCTATCAAAAACATCATGGGAGTTTTCACATGATAGAAGTTCATAGGAGGATAAGGCAGGAAGCTACTGGCCACTTACAACTTGATTTCTCCAGGTCTTGTGACCAGTGTGTGTGATATCTTTAGCAATAGTTTTACCACTTGAGATCTCATGCATTTGCTACCAGTATTTGGGAAGCACATACACCATTAATCCCAGCACTAGGAAGCTTGAGACAGGAAGTGATATGGTTGGGTAGAGAAAGGCATATAAGGCATGAGGAGACAGGAACCTGAGGCTCCTTTGGCTGAGAATTCAGTCATTCAGTCTGAGGATTCATGGATACAGGATTTTCTCTTTTTGGCTGGGGAGTTGGCAAGTGAGAAGTGGCTATGACTTGTTTCCTCTGGTCTTTCAGCTTTCATCTTGATAACTGGCTCTGGGTTTTTATTATAAGACTATTCAGAATTCATAAAACAAGAAACTTAGGAAATGACCAATTCCAAGACCAAATCACTGCTTTTTGCCTTTCCATCCCAACCTCAAAGCCCAGGAGCTGTACATTATTACCTTGATGTTCCTCAATGCTCCTGAATGCAGACTGGTGAATTAAAGAGAAATAACTAATAATAAAGAATATCTTATAGATATTGTCGTCTCTGTAGATAGCCATGTGTGTGAAGATCACTTAGATGCTGATTAAATACAAAATTCTTTGGGATCCTTTTCAGAGTCTCACTAGGTAGGTCATGTAGAAGGAAGGCCATCAATTTAGAGTTTCAACAAGCTGCCTATATGACCTTGATGCCTCCCCCACATACTTTAATATGTTTCTAGAAACTGGAGGAATAAATTCAAAAGGAAAAAGATGTCCAGGTAATCATAAAAACCAAGAATAAAACAAGGTCAAAATAATACCTCAGCCTTTACTACCTCTTATTTATTTATTTATTTATTTATTTATTTATTTATTTATTCATCATTCATTCATTTATGTATTTATTTTTTAACAACCTGGCTGCTGTTTCCCCTCCCTCCTCTCCTCCCAGTCCTTCTCCCCCACCCACCTCTGTTCTCACCCTCCAATCCACTCCTTCTCCATTTCTATTCAGAAAAGGGCAGATCTCCCATGGATATCAACAAAACATGACATACCAAGTTGCAATAAGACTGAGTACCTCTCCATGTATTAAGGCTGGACAAGGAGACCCAGTATGAGGAGATTTAACACAAAAGGTAAATTTACATGATGGGAACTAAAAGTCATGTATTCTTTTCGGTTTCTTCATTATACATTGTGTTAGTTAATATATTAAAGATAACCTCAGAGGTACCACAAAGTATCCTTGTCACATTAAGGAATAAAAACAAAGCACACCCACTTAAAGTGACCAACAATGAGCCCAAATTTGAATTCTCTACCTCTTTCACTGTGTCTCCTGTCTGTCTGTAGTCTGTGGTGCTGGCCGGTCTGTTGTCTGCCTGTAGTATGTGTCTGTGCCTGCCTGAATGCTATCTGATATTTGACTGTCCCTAAGAAAGAGATTTGTTTTGTATTTGTTGACTATCACAGAACACGCGACAAGGGAAAGGAAAGAGAGATCATTTACATATATCTTTAAGAGAGTTTTTAGGGAAGAAGGGAAGAAACTGTGCCGACCTCTGCAAACAGACTTTATCAAGATGTGTCCACATTCTTTGTAACATTTCTGGTAGATGTTTGCTTTAAACATGTTGGCTGCTTTTAGCCAATGATTGCCACAACAGGTAAATATGCACAGAGATTACTCTAGGTCTGGGGCATGAAAGAGCATATAATTTAAGATTAAAGTTGTATATTGGATTAGATTATAAAATCTGATTACATGGAAAACCCAAGGCATAGTAAGGTTGCTTACATTGCTCTCTAAATAACTGAAACAGAATAAGTAGACAGTAGGAGAGTAGGTTAACTCAGAAGTGATCCCAAGAAATATTATTAATTTACTGTGTGTTTCAGAAAAAGTTTAGTCTCTTTAAATGCAAGACATATTTTCATAAAATTATATCACTATAGTAAATGAAAAATACATTAGGTTCTTCGGGCCTCCATTTTCAGTCCTGACTTAATTTTTTTCAGCTCTTCCGAGATTTTCATTATGCACATGCAGTCTTTCAATTTCAGATTGGTTCGTTTGTCACTCTGCTTCTCTTGTCTGTAAGACTTAGCAGGCTTCCCTGTCATCCCTGAGATGCCAGCATTGGACACTTTTCTTTACCTGTTACATACTCAAGGTTTCTTCCCTGCTGTCCTACATCCACTCACCCACAAAACTCACACAATTACACATACCCAGGCCTACCTAGTACATACATGTTATTTTCCCTCAGATGGGCTCTTACTTACTCCATGGCAATCTTTTCATATATTTATTTTATGGCTAGCTCTGTCTCCTTGTCCTCAAAGTAACTACTCAAACTTTTCATCACTTTGGTTAAAGCACCTATTGGTTTCTGAACCAAACCACATCAAATAGGTTCTATCTCACATAAGTGACTTAACACCCCATTCCCCTGATACATGAATATTCTTGTCCACATCACTAACTGAATACCCACATCTGTATCCACAGTTATGCAAATTTTCCATTCCCCAATAGTGCAGAAAAGTGTTTGTAGTCAAAGCTAATGTGCTTATTGCAGCTTCTCTAAGTCTTTTTCTCATCTTTGTCTCATTCGTTTTATCTGCTTTCAACCCTAACAGCTTCTCTTTCCTCTCTTCTTTCCCCTTAATATTTTCATGACTGTATTTACAACTGTAAATGGAGTTCTTTACTCCAGTGACAATCATCCTTTTCTCTGTGTTTTTTGTTCTTGTTCTTGTTGCTGGAAACTCATAAAATAATGACTTTCACTCTGTTGCACATTCCAGCCATTCTTTACTTCTTTAAACCATGCTTTTTTACTTACTCTTCTTACTCATGTTGGCCTTGCTAAGAATAGCAATGAAGTTTGTACAAATCCAGAGAAGACCTCTCAATATCTGTGTCATTTAGTCCCTCTGAGGCTCTCCTATCTGCTCCGGATGCATTTTTCTCCTCCAGTCTACATGACAAGCAGTCTCCCTGGCTAGCCTTTCACTTGAATACTTTTTTTCATAATTTTGGCATGGGCTTTCAGCCAGCCTCTCTTCACTATTTATAGCTGAGTGTCTTCTCTTGACCCTGTTTGCTTCTCCTGCAAAAATAAAATGATGGTTAATGTATAATGCACGAGGCAGTAGTGAAAGGCAAGTGACAAAATATGTCACAAAATATAGAGTTTGAAAATAGTAAGTGATAGACAATGTAATATTGATCCATGTATTATAAAGTTCTGTTATTATAATTACTACCATTACCTTAACATCTATCTCAAAACCTTTCTAAAGCAGTCCTTTCTTCTTTGTCTTAAGATGCAGAGTGGTATGGCCCACTCCAAGGCAATGCGCTGGGATCTTCTGAGCAATGCATAGTTTAGGAAGTTCCCTGGATAAGCTGCATGTGGTGTTATACATCTGCCATCTCAGGACTTGGAAGGCTGAGGAGAGAGGAACAAAAGTTCCATGCCAGAAGTTATGTAGGGAAACCTTGTGTAGGAAAAGAAAAGAAGTTCCTTAAAAGATTCTTCTGCATTAGAAGCTGAAGATTTATTTGACCCTCCTGTCAGCAGCACCTGTGGAGTCACATTGCCTTGACTTCAAGTGGAAGGACTGAGTCTTGAGTGAGTCCCCTCTTTAGTCTTCATTTATACCAGCAATAGCTGAGCATCATCAAATACTTCCGTTTGTGAGAAGATAAAAGTTTGTTATTAGAAAAGCAGCAGAGTACACCTTATAGAGATTCAATAATTACTATTTTATTTAATTAGTTTCTTTTACATCCTGAATGCTGTCTCCCTCCCTCCTCTCCTTCCACTCCCTCCCCCCAAATCCACCTCTCTTCCATATTCATTCAAAAGGGGGCAGACCACCCATGGGCATCAGCATAGCATGGCATATTAAGCTGCCATAAGTCAAGCACCTCTCCCTATATTCAGACTGGGCAAGGCAATCCAGCATGAGGAATATGCTGTGGGATGGTCTGTATGTCAAATTGCTCTGATTGGTCAATAAAACACTGATTGGCCAGTGGCTAGGCAGGAAGTATAGGTGGGACTAACAGAAAGGAGAAAAGAAAGAACAGGAAGGCAGAAGGAGATACTGCCAGTTGCCACCATGACAAGAAGCATGTGAAGACACCGGTAAGCCACTAGCCACGTGGCAAGGTATAGATTTATGGAAATGGATTAATTTAAGCTATAAGAACAGTTAGCAAGAAGCCTGCCATAGCCATACAGTTTGTAAGCAATATAAGTCTCTGTGTTTATACTGGGTTTAGGTTGGGTCTGAGCGGCTATGGAACTGGCAGGTGAGAGAGATTTGTCCTGGCTGTGGGCAAGGCAGGAAAACTCTAGCTACAGGAATAGGTTCCCAAGAGCCAGGAGTCCCACAAACAGACCAAGCTACACAACTGTCACATAAATGTAGAAGGCCTAGGTTGATCCCATGCAGGCTCCCTGGTTGTTGGTTCAGACTCTGTGAGTTCTCATGAGCCACACTAGCCTTTTCTGTGTGTTTTCCTCCAATGTTCCTGACACCCACACCCCTGCTCCTACAATCCCTTCTCCCTATCCTTAGGACGACTCCCAGAGGTCTGCCCAATGTTTGGCAATGGGTCTCTGAACCTGACTCCATCAGTCACTGGATGAATGCTCTCCTCTGACAACTAGGGCAGTCAGCAGTCTGATCATAGGGAATGGCCAGTTCAGACTATGCATCCCCTGCTGCCAGGAATCTTAGCTTGGGTGAACCTTGTAGACTAATAGAAGTTTCCCTTACACCAGGCTTCTACCCTACTCCATAATGACTTTTCAGTCATCTCTCTCAGCACTCCCCCACTCTGCCCACCATCCATGTGAATCCTTCAAGTTCCCATCTCCACCCACCCCTAGTCTACCCATGAAGAGGTCTCCTCTATTTCCCCTTCTCAGGGAGATCTATACATTCCCCCTTGGGCCCTCCTTGTTACCTAGCTTCTCTGGGTCTGTGGATTGTAGCATGGTTATCCTTTACTTTATAGTTAATATCTACTTATGAGTGAGTATATGCCATGTTTGTCATTCTGGGTCTGGGCTACCTCACTCAGGATGAGTTTTTTCTTCTAGTTCCATCCATTTACCTTCAAATTTCCTAATGTCATTGTTTTTAGCAGCTGAGTAATACTCCATTGTGTACATGTTCCATGTTTTCTTTATCCATTCTTTGTGTCAGGGGCATCTAGGTTGCTTCCAGGTTCTGGCTATTATGAATAAAGCTGCAATTATCATAGTTGAGCTAGTGTCCTTGTGGATGTTCAAGAATTATTTATACTTCCATTTCCATCTTTAGTCACAAGGCAAAAGCAGAATGAGTGTAGTACAGAAAGAAAATCCTTTGGACCCAGTTTCTGGAGTGTTTGCCAAAGCCTACTCCAAAGATCCAATTTAGTACTTAACTCATTACATAAATATCCCCTTTTCATGGAGAAAGAAAGAAATATGGCAGAAGGCATCCAGGAGTGACCCATGAAGAATTTGGGAATGTAGATGATACCTGAAATAAGGCTTACATTGTTGAAATGATGGTAACATTGCCCTTCTATAAAAGAACCATCAGCAAAGAAATTTGGGCAGCATGAATATGGAATGATGATAGGTTAATGAGAACCAAGCAAGACCTCAGCAGCCACCATACCCGTGCTACAAAGAGGATGCAGCTAGAAAACAAGAGAATCAGGAACATGGCAGCCACCATAGATTTACTTCTGCAAGAAAGACAGTGAGGCTGTTCTGGTGATTATTACACAATTAACAACTACCTACTGACAATTAAAATATGAAAGCAAAATGATAAGATTACAAAAAAATTAAATCAGGCATAGCTCACTGCCCTCAGTGACACTTACAAATTAGGGCATGGGATGCTGACAAAAAAATAATTATAATTATAGAGGAATATAAATTCAAGAAGATAGATAGGAAAATGCTGAGTGGAAATAGATAGACTAAGCTGGTAGCTTATGATATCAGATAGAAATTTAAAAGAGAGGCATTATAAAAAGAAAGATGAAAAGAAAAGGTGCTTCTAGGAAGAGAGCAATTATGAGTAAAAGTAGTTCATGTCAACAAATATTGGATATTTACTGTGTGGCCATGGACAGATGTAGCACTGTAAACATTTATCACAACTTCTGTCTCTAGGAATTTCACCAGGCAAGCTCAGAGCATGTTCTCAGGATGTTTGGGTGGTTCTATTTAGCAGATACACATATATATGAGGAACTAATGGAAAGAAATTAGGAAGATAAATTGAACCAATATCAAGAAGAACCTTAAATGCCAGGAAAATTTGTACTCATTTCTACTCCATATGGAATTCATTATAGTCTCTTGTTAGATAGGTTTTCAGGAGAAAGAAATGTTCTGGACAGCCTAAACTGGAAGAGTTATAGAGAATAGATTTTAAAAGAAGAGATTTCTAAGTGAAGTTGCTCCTATTATACCAATGAATCTTAAAGTGATGATATCCAGAAATAGCTGGTGACACCAGAAAAATATCAAAAGTTCACATGTATCAAGAACAGGTTAATACTCCAATTATTTGCTGAAGGTTTCTGTGATTAATTGCCTCACAATGTTCCAATGAGTAGGATGCTGTTAGAATCCCACGGTAACAGGTGAGTAAACTGAGTATAAAGATTATAAAAATAAATCATGTCCCGGTTTACAAATATACTATGCAGCTATATTAAGACACAAATAGTTCCCAGAAACTGCCCTTTTAAACCACCATCCACAAAATCAAATGCATGTACATATGTGAACTTGCATATTTAAGTAAAAAAATTATTCAATTAGTAAATACATGGGAGTTTAAATACTTTTTTAATTTAAAAACTCTACCAGCTAAAACTAAGCTATATTGTTCCTTTCCTAAATAACACTCACTGGCAGGGTTAGTGGTTTTCAAACCACTAAAAGAATTTAACAGTACAATGTATCTCAGAGACTATCTATCACAACAATACAATATTACAAGAGAGGGAATCATGACCAAGGTTGGAGGAATTGCCCAAAGTATAAAGCTCATGTGAACTCATGTTAAAAATCCATGGCTTCTGTTTTCTGCTCTTTCATATAGCATGGTTCTTTGATTTTATAAAATAGGGAAGGAAATAACATTTTTACTATGCTTTTAATAGATGTGTTGTGTTTTTGTTGACTTAACTCAAGCCAGAGTCATCTAAAAGCTCAATTGAGAAAATGCTTCATCCATAAGATTGACCTGTGGGCAAGTCTGCGGATCATTTTCTTGACTGGTGACTGATATGGAAGAGCCCAGGCCACTTTGAGGAGTACTACTCCTGAGCAGGAGGTCCTAAGAGAGATAAGAAACATACTTACTTAAACATGAGCCTGAGAGCAAACCAGAAAGTAGAACATTTAAGCCAAATAAGCATTTTCATCCCCAAGTTGCTTTTGGCCATGGTGTTTAATCAAAGCAGTAAAAACATAAGGCAACAGAGAAGATGAAAAGTCATTACAGGTATTAAAAAGGAAGAGTATACATTTTGTTTGTAAGTTCCAGACATTTATGTGTTTAGTTACATCTCTGCTCAAATAGGTGATGGTGCTTGCTGTTCTGATTATCAATGAAGCTTGTCTTTATAATTTTGACACATGAATTTACCTGCAGCAGTGTTTTAGGTAATGACTCAATAGCTCTACTTCTATAGTGTAAAAAATACCCAGGGAATGTGAATATATAATATATATATATTACTTGTTAGTTACTTCCTAGTAATTAATGAATAGCAAGATCACCAGAAGTCCTGCCAAAAGTGCCAGTACATGATAATCTTGGTGGGGCATCCAAAAACTGCAAGCTCTTTGCCCTCACCATTATCAAGTCCTTCCCCTAACTGCACCAGAGTGCAGCACAAATAATAAAAACATAACCAGGTCATTTTGTTCTCATTTATTTCCTGAATCACATCCAGACCCAAACATAAATGAAAAGAGGAAGTCTGTCTCGTGGTTTTAGTTATCAGGGTCTGCTGGGCAGCATCAGCGGGGTTCCAGGTCCTTGTACCCTAAAACAAAGAATGGACAGAGATACCCAACTGCAGCAGTAATAGGGCATTGATTAGGAGACATTTGTCTTCCAAGAGGGAAGCAGGCCAGAGCAAAGAAAAAAACCTTAGCAGCTCAGAGGACAGTGCTTTGTGAACAAAGTACTGTTGGCTTTCTGCTCTTTGGCAAAATTGGTGTTTCTAGAACTCTCTGTTAGCTGTAGTTCTATACAGAACTTCATGTGTCACGTGATAGCACTAACTCTCCACACAGGGTTCTATATTTAGTTACCTCTAGATACTGGGTTTTCTCTGTGCCTGGACCACTCATTCTGGCAGTTTTAGAAAGTCTGAAGGGTGCTGCTTTCCAGTCTTCTTTTTGCCAACTTATTTTTCATATGCTAATTTTGTAAGGCTTTCAACTAGCCTTCAGGGCTTCACTTCCCACCCTGTTTGCTGTCTAGTGAGATATCTTTGGAATTTGATCTACTGTACGTACGAGAATGTTCTGCATTAATGTAGGACCCAATGTGACTTGGAGAACACTTCAAAGCAATGGAGTGTGCCTAGACAGTCCACATATAAGCAGTTTGAACACATTGGGAAGCTCAGAATACATTTTCTTTGAGAAACAAGAGGAGTCCAAATAAAAACCAAGAATTCATTGTCAGTTATTTCCAAATAGCCTCCCATAACTACGGGTTAAAACAATAAAAAACAAAATTAATTCAAAGGTGAAAACAAAATGTCAGCCAGGCCTCTGTAAGAAAAAGCTTGGTTCACTTCAAACTCACTGTTCCAGCTTGTGAGCAACTGACTGAAGGAGAACATGGAAGTAACACAATTCATATCACCACAGAGGAAGAAAGCAAAGAGACACACAGAAGTAGGACAGAACCGGCCACGGAAGGGAAGGGAGAGCAAAATGTTAAAAGTGAAAGAATGGGAAAAGAATGAAATCAAGCTGCCAGGAAAAAAACAGACAAAATGCAGCTGTGACGCTCATTAGCTCTTCTTTTAAAATGTAAATTACTTCTGATTTTTGAAATCAAGGTCTGGGTATTTTCCTGTGTGGAAATATAGCCATCTACACTCTAAATAGCCTCTACCCTCAAAGCAAGAAGATTGGAAAGGATAACGTAGTTTTACTGTGAGGAATTAAAAACATAGTTTTCCAAACCTCAAGGCATCTCAGTGTAAGTTCCTGCACAGATAGCTTCAAAACAGCCGCATTTCCTAGTCTGATGTAGGCACAAAGCGAGCCTGAGACTTGGTTGCCTGGCAACCGTGCTCTTCACAGGCAGCTGGAGTAAAAGGAAAGGCTGGTGCCAACTGGCCTTTCACCTGATTCCTTAGAGGGGATTCTGAGTGAAAAGAGTTGCTTTGCCAGGGCTAAAGCACCCCATGAGAATCAGACTTGAGAACCCATCCTCTCTGACCTCACATTGTTTGCAGATCCACTTGAAGTGGGAGAAAGTTTAATGTCTCAGTAGTTAAGAGATGTTTTTGTCTTCCCTCCCCCTCCACTGGGTACCACCCTGAAAGCTACGCTGCAGGTATGGCGTTCTGACATTACCTTTACTGGAAAGGAAATCACTTTAAACTTTTTGCTATAACTTGATAATTTCTGAAAACCAGGGTGTGTGTGTACACCCTCCTTTTCCCCTTACATTTGCTTTATTAAAATACAAAGATTAATAAAGTAGATTTATAGTGAAAGATACTTAGGAATAATGACTGTAAAACACTATGTTTAAAGTAATATCTGGATATTGGTTTATCTTGGGAATTCTATCTGACTGGCTATTTTAGTGGACTTGTGAAAAATGCCTGGGGCGATTTAACAAGAGGAATACTGAGGGCTTTCTAAAAGAATCCATGAAGTCTAGTCCTAAATGAAAAAATGTCCCAGGATCTTTGTGGACATTGAGGCCTTTGATGGAAAATGGTTTTTAATAAAAGCTTAATGATTAATTCCCAATTAGATGGATTATTTCAAGATCACACAAAATGTAAGTGGAAGCCAGCCGGAACTGCACCACAGTTGAAAGCAATGCTCTGAAGGCAGCATTTAGAGAGAAGGATCCCATCCCTTTGCCATTCGGCACAGCCATGAAGTTCTGAGCGCCAGCTTCACAGACAGTGTGGAGCTGTGCCTCTCTGTCCCTCCTGCCCCTAGCGCTATCGTTCTGAAGATTTTGGTCAGTGAAACAGAAAATGTTATACATGTCTTTGTACCTCTACTAGAAGTCAAGTAAACTAGTAAACATCTAACTGTGGAGAAGAGGAGTATACTTTTGTCAAACTTGGGCTACAACTGGTCCCAAGTTTATGATTTTCACCATTTCTGGGGATGTCCAGTTGGATGTCTATAGAGAAGTGTCCTTGTCTGGTCTGGTCTTAGAGTCAACATACCCAGGGAAGGTGTATTGGGATCAAATACAACACTGGATTAGCATCCCAAAGACTCTTGGCTGATTGGGTATGTAAGAAGCTCACTCTCTCTTCTTCTGAAGAAGAGTTTTGTATTCCATGTTTATTTTAGTTTAATTTATATTTTGTATTCTACTGTTAGTCTTTTCTGGTGAGTCATTTGCCAAATTGAATTGGAAGACAATTTTTATTCAGAAAACTCAGCACAGTAATTTCTTTGTGGGACAAGGACTTAGGGGCATGAGACCTGGATGTTGCAGATTATCATACAGTCACTCAACCTTGACCATAGATATAACTGAGGAGCTTTGTAAAATTTGGGAGTTTTTAACACCCTCCACCCTCATCAAGGCTATAATGTTGATTTTGTATCTGACTTATTTATCTGTGACACAACATTAGTGTATGTCCATGAATTTTAAGTCAATTTAGATTAATAAGTTTAAAGAACATATTTTCTCAAAAATGCACTTCAGGAGACCTGCTACAATGTTGAACAAAAAAATTAGCGCCATATTCAATCTTATTTATGTCTAGTTGCTTTTCCAGCACTATCTCCTTTCTTCCTTATCCATGAAACAATCTTAATACTTAATGTCCTTGAAAAGTGTTACTTACAGTGTTAGCAAAAATATTCTATTTTATGCAAAAAAATGTAAATAGTAAAACAAACATTATCACTTAATATTAGCACTCATTCATTGGTAAATAGAGAAGGGTAACACTTTAGCTCTGTGGATTATCCTACAATTGTAAAATACAAGCACATGCACAATTTACTAAAAGAATGTGGTATGTCTCTGTGTGTATGTGTCTGCTGAGAAATTTTTGCCACAAAATCTGTACAGATTTCCTTAACATACAATATTCTTTTCTGATGGACTTTTTAGGGTTTGTCTAATATACTATGCTATTAAAATAGTAAAATAAAAGTTTTCTACTTCTGCTATAACTGTAGAATATTAAATATCATATGCAAGGATTAGTATATACATTTTGTCATTAATATGACATGTCATTCACAGCATTCTGTAAGCTTTATCTTTCTATAATCACTAGTACAGTCAACTTGTCACTTTGAGGCAGACTTTCTTGGGATTACGGTTCAAGATCATTGAGAACTTGATTCTATTCCTACCTATTTATGAGAATTATGAGTTACACTAGTGTATCATTTACTGACAATTCCATTTATTAGCTAAAAACTGCTCCTAAGATCTTTGACCTTAAATCTTGTAACTATTAAAGTTTCAAAGAAAAGAAATAAATTCTCACTGGGGTTTACTGGAAAGACTTATAGTTATTCAGAATTGGAAAACAAAAAACAAAAAACTAGAGATCAGGCTCCCAAAGAGGCAAGAACAAAGCAATCACTGGCGAAAGAGTGTCACAAGTAAGGCCACTCTACAGAACATCTGGTCAGAGCAGCCATTAACCCACTGATCTTGCTGCCATGAGATGCCACTGCAGGCACTTTTATGTAGAGCAACCAAACAAAATTTGAAACACCCCCATTTATAACTCAACTTATGCTTTATTCAGTTTGCTAAACCAATATCCACTGCCTGTAATGTCAGGGTTTGGGAGAAAAACTTTGTCATCTGTGTGCTCGTGCTGAAATCTGGGGCTCTGGATCCAATCCAAATTCTAGAATTGAATTTTCTATTGAATCTAAAGAGGTTTTTGGAAAGTGGATGTTGAAAGGTGCATTAAAAATTATTTCTACCACACCTCTCAAACTACTAATTTACATTCATAGGAAACTCTAATTAATAGGGTTGGTTTTGCTGCCTATCTATTCTGAAATTCCCTTTTGTATAATCTAACTTTAGCAAATGAGTAACTACAAAGAGAACAACTCTAGTAACACTTCTCATTTGTTTTAGTCAAGGTTCTTTAGATGAACAAAACTGATAGACACTATCTATCTGTCTATCTAGCTATCTATCTATCATCCATAATCTATGATCTATCATCTATATCTATCTATCTATCTATCTATCTATCTATCTATCTATCTATCTATCTATCTATCTATCTATCTATCTTTATCTAACTATCTATGGTCCAGCTAATCCAACAATGCCTGTATGTAAATGAAAAGTCCAAGAATTCAGCAGTTTTTCAGTCCACAGGATGTCTCAGCTTGTCTTCGGTATATGCTGGAATCCTAGATAAGTAGGCTCTAATGCCAATGAAAGAATAGACTTGCCAGAGAGAGCAAGAACAAATGTTGTGAGTTACCTAGCAGAGAAAACCACTCAGACATAGATTCAAACCAATAGAAAGTCTTTTAGGTGTCCAGCAACTATACCATCTGTTAGGGACCTCAGTGCAGTCCCATGCCTTTGTCTTTTAAGCACACACACACACACACACACACACACACACACACACACACACACAATCCTAAGTTGACATGGCTCAGTTAGCAAGAATAAGGTTAGTACATTTAGAGATTTTTTTTCAGAACTGTGGACTTTGATAGATTAGGTCTTTGTTCTCATTTGGCAGGTGTGGCTACCTATGTGCTGGGTTTCAAGGCCTGAATGGTACTTCCATCATGGTATCAGTTGTGCTAAAGTCTGGGGCCTGTAACACAAGCAGGCAAAGACAGCAAGATTCCATCTTCCATGTTCTTTATATGCACTGCCAGCAGAAGATGTGGCCTAGATTAAAGGTGGATCTTCCCACTTCAAAAGATCTGAATCAAAGGTGTATCTTCCCAACTTAAAAAGATCTGGATTAAAAGTGGGTCTCCCCATTTCAAATTATTCTATTAAGAAAAATCCCACATAGCAGTGCCCAGTTGATTGGGTTTTAGTTAATTCCAGATGTAGTCAAGTTGACAACCAAGAATAGCTCTCAGATCGTTCACACGTATATCATGTGTTATTTTCCATTTCTATTCACCAAGAGGAAGAAAAAAAAACAATGTGTAGTAGAAGAATGGTTTCCAAAGCTTGGTTTCTAAATTCCATTTTCCACTAAAGAAAGCCAGGACTTCTCCAAGAAATAGTGGACACAAGGCGAGTAGAGTCAAGAAATCCTGGAAATTCTTGTTATGGCTGAAAGCAAAATAATAGGTGAACATGAGTCAAATTCAAGAGAGTCCCATTGGCCAAATATGGAACAACTAAAATACCAAAATAAAAATTGATGGTAATGGATTGGAAAAAAATAAATTCATGACTTAATGCTCACATAGCTAGATAAATGCTAGATATAATTAGATAATAGATAGATTAGGATGTTGAGAAAGAAAGATAGTAACTATTAACTATAGATAATGATAATGAACTACACATTTCAGAAAACTTGGAAGAAATAATTTTTAAATGTTTTCATCATGAAGAAATATGAAGTGTTTAAAGACACACACACACACACACACACACACACACACACACACACATAATTTAGCAGTATACAATATAACCATGTATCTAAACAAACCACTTGGCATTGTATCACTACATATAATTGTTACTTTTATATATCACCCAATACATATATATTTAATGTGAATTTTTAAAAAGTCAAGAAAAGAGAGTGTACTTCTAATAGTAGAATGCAAACCATCAAAGAAAAAAATGAGTGGGTACAAAACTTTGGACTCACAGAGATAGGATAAATAATGAAGTATCTTCTCTGAATTTGCTAAACACAGATGGACTGCATATTGTAAATGCAACTCTTACTTGATAATTATTCTTATTGGATATAGTCTTACTATGTTAAAGTTAAAACTTTTTATTTATACAAAAAGGTGTAAGTGTTGTGGAATACTATTTTAACTGTGTATGGATGTGTTACATTTGCTTATGTTGCAGAATATTACTTTAACTGTGTAAAGGTGTATAAATTTATGTTGCATTTGTTTAATATGTAAGGATGTGTTGTTACATTTGTTTGTGTTGTATGTCTAATTATGTAAGGATGTGCTGGTGTTTTATCTTGCCTGCCTAAGGCACCTGATTGATCTAATAAAAAGCTGAACAGTCAATAGCTAGGCAGGAGAGAGATAGGTGGGCTGGCAGGCAGAGAAATCTAGGCTTGAGAGAATAAAGAGAAGGAGGAGAAAGAGAGGGACAGGCCCAGGGACAGAAGCCAGGCAACCACCAGCCAGACACAAGAAACTGTGAAAGTAAAATATACAGAAGGAACGAAAGGTTAAAAGACCCAAGGCAAAACATAGATAAAGAGAAACAGATTAAAATAAGAGCTAAGCTAAGGCTGAGCATTCAGAACTGATAATAAGTCTCTATGTCATGATTTGGGAGCTGGGTGGCAGCCCAAAAGAAAGCCTGTTACACATATTAAATTATTAGGGACAAGAACTTATGCTTCCAAATTACCTTCAGATGATCCAGAAAAAGATTATACAAAGTATGTAGAAAGGAAGAAAAGAGGACAAAAATAAAAATTTTGTTTGAAAATAGATTACAAAACATCCTCAGTCCTTTATACTACCTTTGAAAACCTTCTGTAAATTTGATGGTATATATAGTAAAAGAAAACAACTGGTAAGCAGAAATGCCAGACACCCTCCAGCTATTCTCCCTACTGGCTAGACAAAGGGAATTAGCAAAACAAAAATGACTATCTGTGGTGCTACTAAACACAGGACAGAAGACAGCTCCTCCTCCCCACCCCTAGTTAGGATGCTTCCCTAAAGATAAAGCAGGCCTAGCCTCACAGCTGGTGATGGCCTGGGTCCATCTTTGAATGTGAGAATAGCAATGGGTAAGCAAGAATCGGGGTGATTATTCTTTTGCCTTAAGGAAAAGTCTTTTATTTGTTGCTGAAAGATTTTTGATTCATTTTTTTATGAATGATAAAGAGTTTTCTTTTTCTGAAATAGTTGGATAATTGTAAGCTTGAAGCCATTTTGAAGATTCAAAATGCACAGGCTGTTTGAGTACTACCTGTCATTAACTATGTGAGGTTTTGACATTTTCTTTAGGGAGATCTCCATAGGTTTTGTTTAGAAAGGGAAAGGGCTGAGTTTGGAAGAGTGGGATTTCACCTCATCCTTTCTCCTGTCAGAATATTTCTTCTATTTATATCTTGTGCTCCACAGCCTTCATGAAAAGCTGTAGATAGGTTTCACTTCATTATTAAACCTTGATTAAAAGTCAACCTCTGAAAATTGTATTTGTGGCAGTCACATGAGAAAAGGTATGTACCATTGAGATAGGCTCCAATAATTTTCAAAGAAACAGTAAAAACAAATTATTCATTCTTACCAAATATACAGTATTTACAGGGAGGAACACTGCCTGAACACACACACAAAAACACACAGTAAAAACATGATTGCTTAAGCTAGTTTGTGATGAGCACAAGTCCCAGCTTCTTTTGTATTGTCGATGAGAAAATTTACTGGAAAGCAGCTAATTTTTCTTGCACTAAATTACTGGGCATATCTTTATATATACAGGGCAAGAAAAGTAGATTATCTAAGGACAAGATTGTGGTGTTTGCTTTTTTATTTATTCTTTTGTTTGTTTTGAGAGAATGAGAAAGAACATGAAATTGGGTGGGCAGGGAGGTAGAGAGGATCTGAGAGGAGTTGGAAGAGAAAAAAATATGACAAAAATATCCCGTATGAAAAATTTTAAGGCCAGACAGTTCTGGTGTACACCTTTAATCCTAGCACTTGAGAGGGAGAAACAGGTGGATCTCTGTGAATTCCAGGCCAGTCTGGTCTACAAATCGAGTTCTAGGACAGCCAAAGCTGTTACCCAGAAAAACCCTAGCTCAAAAAAGCAAAAATTAAGTTAAAAAATTAATTAATTTTAAAAATAAAAATTGTTAAAAAACAAAAAATGATCAAAATCATTTCATTATACAAGTTCTGGTTTCCTTAACAATTTGTATATTCTCATTTCTTTTTTAAAATTTGTTTTTATTTGAAATCTTTGAATTCAGAAATTGAATTTATTGTGATATATAAAAATCATAAAATCAGGAGGCTGGAGAGATGGCTCATCAGTAAAGAGAACTTGCTGCTGTTGGGGAGGACCCAAGTACATTTTCTAACACCTACATGGTAGCTCACAATTATAGGTAACTCTAGTTTCAGGGGATCTGACACTCTCTTCTGACTTCCAGGGCATGAGGCACATACATAATATGCATTCATACATGCAAGCTAAACACTCAGGCATATAAAATTCTAAAGAATTAGACATAAAATTGTGCATATATAGGATATTATGTGGTGTTTCAATGGGTGGATAAATTGTCTAATATTCAAATAAGGGTAAATATATATCCACTAAAATTTAACTTGGACTTAAAATTTGTGGTTGGGTTACTGAGACTGAACCTAGGGCCACTGTTTTGTATTTTTTTCCCTCTGAAACCAGATATTCCCTTTGGTAAGGAGTTTGGGAAGACTAACTTACAAGGCCCAAGAAATTTAGAGAGTTGTAAGATTTACAAAGCCCCTTCCCAAGGTTGCACAATCAATAAACACTTGCTAGGAGGAGACTTTGGTGGAGCTTCCTGCAAGATGGGAAAAGAAATCTAGAGATGAAGTTTTCCTGAGTTTTTACCTATACTGGGGTGGGCATTTTGGGGATAAGACTGCCTTTGAGTCACCCATATTCCTGTAAGTAACTTCTCCCCAACAATCCTACGTGTAACCCCAGGAATCTCATTGGCTCACAAGTTACAGGAAGGTGACTATGTTTCCTTAGTCCATCTTCTCCAGTACCCTATTTGGGGTGATTAGACATTTGTTTACATTTCCCCAGAAAAACCATTACACAGCCTCTTGCACCTTAAGCGAGTACCCTACAGTGAGCTGTATCTCAGCCCTTCCATGCTTTTTACGATTCTGAGGCTAGGTCTCAGTAAGTTGTCCAGACTGATCTTGAACTTGCAGTCTCCCTGCCTCTGCCTCCCAAGTAGCTGGTATTATAGGTCTGTACCCCTAAGCTGTAACATTTTCTTTATAGTAAAAAACATCCAAACATGCTGTGGGATGTTCTGTATGGCAAATGTGTTGCTCTGATTGGTCAATAAATAAAATACTGATTGGCCAGTGGCTAGGCAGGAAGTATAGGTGGGACTAACAGAGAGGAGAAAAGAAAGAACAGGAAGGCAGAAGGAGACACTGCCAGCCGCCACCAGGACAAGCCACATGTGAAGATGCCGGTAAGCCACAAGCCACATGGCAGGGTATAGATTTATGGAAATGGATTAATTTAAGCTATAAGAACAGTTAGTAAGAAGCCTGCCACGGCCATACAGTTTGTAACCAATAGAAGTCTCTGTGTTTACTTGATTGGGTCTAAGCGTCTGTAGGACTGGCGGGTGAGAGAGATTTGTCCTGACTGTGGGCCAGGCAGGAAAACTCTAGCTACAAATGGTGCCCAACATGTTTCCACCTAAAAACCTGAGAAATTCTAAAAAAAGATTCTAAAAGAGCTAAAAACAGCTTCCTAATTGTCTCTCTCAAATGAGGGGCAGCCTGCCAGTTTGAGCTACTTGTGGGTTCCTGGCATGCATGCTGGACCTGCAGTTTGGCGAGAATGAGGCCTCTGCAAGTGGCACATTAAGCTGCATGGTAGATTTAGCCTTTGCTAGTACAAAACAAAAAAAAAAAGAGGTTTCTGGGCTACATGCTGCTTGGATTAAAGCATAGACCCACGATAGCTCCCAGAGCTGGCGGTAAACGGTAAACGTACCACTGCCATGTTGGGAAGCTGAGGTGGGCGCCATTTCAGTCTTACAAATGCTGCAGTTTAAAGCAATAGATTCACAATAAGACAGATTCAGATCTAATACTTTACAATGTGTGTAAAATATACGTAGGCTTGAAAGAGACAAGGATGTAGTACTTTGGATGGAGAGAAATAGATTATTAAGTTGGGTGGGTAGGAAATCAGGGATGATATGGATGGAGTTGGTAAAGGGAAAACAAGATCAAAATACACTGCTTAAAAGCCTTGCCTTCTTGCGGGGTGGAATGGGGGTTAGTTGGAGGGGAAGGCTGGGAGGGGAGGAAGGAAGAGGGGGATCTCTGATTGGTGTGTAAAATAAAAAAAATCTTAATAAAAAAATGAAAAAAAGATTAGAAAAAAATTAGAGGGAGGGAGAGAGATTGCTTTGGATGTTCAGGATTTTCTCTGGTTCCTGTACATATTTTTGATGTTTTCTCTAATTCTATGGGAAACACTGACATTCATATGGAGATGGTATTGTGTCTAAAATTATTTGAAGTAGAACAGATATTTTAATAATATAAATTAGAAAATGAGATGTTTTCACTTTTCAAATCTTTTAGTCTTTTATATTTTAATTGTAGAGCCCTTTCAGGCCTTCAGTTAAACTTACTTGTAGTTATTTTGGTTTATCTGTAGATACTGGAAATGGGACTGAGATACTTTCCTATTGGTGAGCTACTGATTTTCTTGTTATATTTTTAAGTTGCAATAAACAAGTAGTGGATTACATCATGTCATCTTCACAAATATGTGTCATTATATTTTGCTCTCACACATTGCCTCTTTCACTGTCCTCCCTCTCTCCCCCACTTCCCTTTCCAGCTAGTTTCCTTTCTTTCCCAGGTTAGTACCCCGTCTGCTTTCCAATCACATGCATCTGCCATTGCTCAATTTCTTATCCTCTTTAAGATGTCTTACTCACTTCAACAATTTTCTCTCTAGTTTCATGACCTATATAAACACATATACATATGTATATAGGTATGTATACATATGTGCATACATATATATGAGTTTAGGTTCTCCATAGGAGAGAAAACATGGAATACTTTTCTTTCTGAGCCTGATTTATTTCACTTAACATAGAGATTTCCAGTTGCATCCATCTTCATGAAAATGCCACTTTTTATTTTTCTTCACAGATCAAATTCCATTGTGAATATGTACTATGTTTTCTTTTTAATTTTTAAATATGTATTGCATTTATTTATTATTTTATATATATGAGTATATATGTGTGGGCTCAAATGTCTTGGCACATGTGAGCAAGTCAGAGGAGGATTCGTGAAAGCAGATTCTCTCCATCTACCATGTAGATTCCAGGGATTAAACTCAATTGATCAGGCTTATTAGTAAGTACCTCTATCACTAAGGCATCTCACAACCCTGTGCCACATTTTCTTTATCCATTTATCTGCTAATGTCCATCTTAGCTGCTTCTACCTAGCTGCTATAAATAGTGAACCCATAATAAGGATGTGCACATATCTCTGTGACTCACTTACTTAGAGTCCTTACCAGTTCAGAAGTGGTACAGTTACTTGCAGTAGTCCCATTTTACAGCTTTTTGGGATGTCTCCATACTGATTTGCATTAGGCTGCAAGAGTTACATTGCCACCAACAGAGAATAAAAGATAATTTCCCCATGACCTCACCAATATTTTTTAGCATTTGATTTCCTGGAGAAAGCAACTCTGACTCAGGTGAGACAAAGTTTTAAAGCAGATTTTGTTTAAATTTCTCTGATAGAGAAGGGTGTTAAACCCTTTTAGCTATTTATTGACCATTTGTGTTTGTGTCTTTAATGTTTATTTATATCCTGTAATTTTGTTAATTTTTTTCTATTGATTCTAATGCATTTTGGTGTGTGTGTGTGTGTGTGTGTGTGTATCCGTACTATCTGCAAACAGTGACAATTTGATTTCTTTATTTACAATTTAAATACCCCTCATTTCTTTTTCTTACCTTCTTTGACTAGGATTTATAGTGCTATGCTGAATAAAATAAAATGGGGGGACTCATCTTGTTCTAGAATTTAAAGAAAATTTTGACTTTTCTTCATTGATTAATAGCTATAGGCCTATTATATGCAACCTGCATTTTGTTGAATTATGTTCCTCCTGTTACTATTTGAGTAGACACACACTTGTGTTCATGTGTAGGTGCACATTTGTAGGCAGGTGCACCTATGTATATGTAAATGTGGAGGTCAAAGGACAATCTCTGGTCTCATACCTCTGTCAATGTACACGTCTTGTTTTGGAGAAAATCTCTCTAGCCTGGAACTCACTAAAAAGCTATACTGGCTAATCAGTGAGCCCCAGGGATTGTCTTCCTCTGCCTCCCTAGAGCTGAAATTACCAGCATTCAATACTAAGTCTGGCTTTTTAAAATTTTTATGTGAATTCTAGAAATTAAATTCAGGTCCAAAGCTTGTAAGATCATAGCAGCTAATACTAGAAGACTGGAAAATTTTTATATAAATTGTTTAAAAAATAGATAAAGGCATCCCTGCAGCAATATTTGATCCTTTTAAGAATTATCAGATTGGGGGCCAGGTATGCTTTTAGCAAGTATAAGCAATGACATAAATTCTAGTCAGTCCTTTTTATTAAACAAAATTGATCATTAAGGATCAAGAAACATCTATGGAACACAAGAAAGAAGTCAGCAAGAAGCCAAAAAAGTAAATGCATAAGAAAAATACTAAAGAAAGTGCAAGCATATATTATAGAATATTAGTTGAAGATGTGTTACATTCATTTATGCTGTTGAATATTTGTTTAATGATGCAAAGATGTGTTGCATTATTTTATGTTACATTTGTTTAATTCTGTGAAGCGGTGTTACTTTGCCTGTCTAAAACACCTGATCAGTTTAATAAAGAGCTGAACAGCCAATAGCTAGGCAGGAGAAAAGATAATCAGGACTGGCAGGCAGAGAGAATAAATAGGACGAGAAATCTGAGGGGGAAAAATCAAGGAGCAAGAAAAGAAGAAGGAGAGGAGGATATCAGCGGCCAGCCATACAGCTGCACAACCAGCAATGGAGTAAGAAAGAGAGAAAGGTATGTAGAATAGAGAAAGATAAGATCCCAGAGACAAAAAAAAATAGATGGAATCATTTAAGTTAAGAAAAGCTGGCTAGAAGTAAGTCAAGCTAAGGCCAGGCGTTCATAAGAAAGAATAAGACTCTGTGTGATTTATTTGGGAGCTGGGTGGTGGGACCCCAAAGTGTAAAGGGTAAAAACAACCAGTTGTAAGCATATTTCAAAATTAAAACTAAAATGCAAATCTATCAATGAAATGGTTTCTGGAGTGATAGAAATAGATGATATTTAGAAATAAGATAGAGGATTAGTTAAAAATACTTGTGGAACACTAGAAGTAAAAACAATGTCAAAATGTAGAAAATATACAGAAAAGTTAAGAGCTATGAGTATTAAACAAAAGGGACAATAACCAGATAATGTGAGGGCTGTGAATAGGAGAGTCATGTGACTAAAAATACTTCCTAAAAGAGACCTTTTCAGAACTGCAGGCTGTGTTTTCCCAGGTTTGAAATAATACACGTATAAGCACCACTAATGTTATTTAATACAGATACAAGGACCACTAACTTTATTTTAAAATATTCCAAATCAAATATTCATGTTAATTCAGGATGCTATACTTAAAAGGCTCATATAAAGTTTAAAAATGTTTTATGTCCAAAAAATAATAAAAATTATCAACAGGCTTTCCACCAGAAGCTCCTGCAGATTTAGAAAAGAAATGGTTTCCAAACTTGAAACTTTTCTCATTTAAGAACAAAAGTAGAATAAAGATGCTTTCAGACATGCAAATAATAAGTTTTCCTCTCTTTCTTGGGAAGACACTGATTCGTGGAAAGACTAAAAAGTATTCTACAGACATCAATGCTAGAGATTGTACAACTATTTCCTTAAGCTTTTAAAAACTAATTCTCCTGAGATAAGGCATAATATAAGGCACCTGATATAGAAAATTTACAAAAATCAGGATTGTGTGGAAAGAGAGAGGAATCAAGAGCTTACAGAGGGAAGATCGACTACTGTCATCAAAGAAAACAGGTAGTATTCAAAACATTCAAAGAGAGCTTTATGTCGTACCTTCATATCTCTATAACAAACGTGTCAATGTGTATTTTTTAGTATCTTTAGATGTTAGAGCTACAGTTAGGGTTTGGATTTGTAATGTCATACATGAATGAGCTATCTTTTCCCATTCTTACTTTTCTGCAGAAGCCAAATTCAAAACAGCAAAAAAGATGAACAGATTAAAAGAGATTTTTAAAGTCACAATGAGTTTCCAGAAAAATCATTCATGTATTTTTAAAAATATATACATTCCTTTTATTGATTTTGTATGCTTAATTATAAACATGTGTGTATGGGGAGGTGAGGCATATGCCTATGCTTAGGTATTGTCTTAGTGTTCTATTGCAGTGAAGAGACACCATGACCATGGCAACTCTTATAAAGGAAAATATTTCATTGGCTGGCTTACAGTTTCAGAGGTTCAGTTATCATCAGGGCAGGAAGAATGGTGTTGTATAGATGGACATAAATGCTGGAGAAGGAGCAAAGAGTTCTAGATCTTGATTTTCAGGCAAGAGGAAGTGAACTATATGTCACACTGAGTGCAGCTTGTGCAAAGGAGATCTCAAAGCCCACCCCTACAGTGGCACACTTCCTTCATCAAGTCCACACCAACTGCAACAAAGCCACACCTCCTAATAGTGCTACTCCCTATGAGTTTAAAAAGGTCAATTACATCCAAACTACTACAAGCATGGAGCCGCATACAGCACGGCATCGGGTGTTCTCCTCTATCAGTATCCTCCTATTTCTTTCTTTAAATTTTGTTATTTTAATATTTAAAATGATTTTTAATTTAAATACATTTTGATTATATTTTCCCTCCCCCAAGTCCTTGTAGATCCTTTCCCCTCTCCACCACACTTTAAGTTCTTTCTCAAACAGCAAACAGAAACCTAATATAGCAATAAAACCAAGAAGTAAAATAAAACCACGCACAAAAAAAGAAAAACAACACCAAATGCAGCTAAATTTATTTAGTTACATGAAAAACATTGTGAAGTTCAATTATATTCTGGTCATCTACTGCTGAACATGAGGCCTGTCCTGGAGTGGTTGATACACCCAGTGTTACTGTATTGGAGAAAACTGATTTTTTCCCTCTCCCAGCAAGTATAAGTGTCAGTTCGGTTTTTAACCTTTACCCTAGTGGCTAGGTTTTCATTCATTCATTTTGTAAAAAATAAAATATAATAAGATAAAACAAAAACTATCATATCAACATTGGACAAGACAAACAGAAGGAAAAGAACCCAAGAGAAAGCACAAGAATCAGAGACCTACACATTTGCACCCCCAGAAATCCCATAAAATACCCTAACTGGGAACCATCATTTATATACAGAGAATCTGGTGGAGAGCCGTGCAGGCCCTGTGGATACTGCCTCAGTCTCTGTGAGTTCATATGAGCTTTGCTCATGTTAATTAGAGAGCTTTTTTTTTTTTTTTTTTTTTTTTTTTTTTTTTGGTGTCCTCCAACCCATTTGCCTCCTAGACATACCATTTAGGGCTGAGTGTTCCAAGGTCTCTCAATCCCTGTGTACTGTATGGCTGTGGATCTCTATATTTGTGACTATGTACTTAGCTTAAGGAAACTTCTTTGATGATGGTTGAACAAGACACTGATCTATGAATATAGAAGAATATCATTATGAGTTATTTTATCACCACATTTTTTTTTCATTTTTAAAGATAACAATATTTGGTTTTACCTTAGGTCACTGAACTACCTAGTCTCAAGTTCTTGGTCATACAAGCATTGTCAGATATGGGTTCCATTTCAGGGAGCAGGCCTAACATAAAATCAGTTATTGGCTGTTAGGGAATGCCTACTGGTGTTGGGGAAAGGATAAAGAAAAGAGTATGGGAAGAAAGCTAGGAATGTAAGATCTGTGGGATCCACCAGAGATGAGGTGGGGGACAGAGGCTGCTACATGTATTCCATTGCAGAGCTGGGGAAGAGACTGGAGGGCTCGACTTGGAGGAACGGAGGGAGAGGTGAAGATCTACAGGCTGCCTATCTGTTTCCCTGGCAGGAATCCCCTTTTTTTGAGATTATACTATAATTACAACATTTTCCCGTGCCTTTCCTCCATCCAAATCCTTCCTTGCTCTCTCACTGCACCCATAACATTTCACCAACATAACTATCCTCCTATTCCTTTTGATTCATGCACCCATCTGTGGCTTGTGTTTTTCTCAGCTAGGATGGTCACCATCAATCCTCAGAAAATAGCACTATTTCTTAACAACTATGATTTTAGGGGCAGAAGACAGCTAAATTTAAAATGGATCCCTGGATGTCCCTGGTGATCACTGCTGATGAAGCAATTCTAGAAAGAATGTGATATAGCTGAACTATTGGTTTGAAATTTTTGAGCAAATAAAATCTAGAGGAAATATGACAACATGATGACAGAGTTTACAACCCTCCAAATGGTTCACCACTTCCCACAGGCAAGCCAGAGTCGGCAGGGGCATCACACCAGGCTCTTTCTTCAGGAGGCAAAGATCAGTGGCTGGAGCAAAAAGCAGCAAAGACATTGACCCTGATTATAGGTGTCAGTTCCCCTAAGATTCCAGCTCATTCTCTTGAAATTTTGAGAAGCACATGTAGAGAAGCATGCTGATAGCCTAGCAGTCAGCTGGACAAACCTGCTAATTCAGTGGACTTAGACACACACTGTTAAAGCAAGCCTTCCTGGAAAATCTCACATTCAGAAGATCAGAAAAGTATGTTTATTTCTGAGTAACATTATTTCTGATTATATTTCTAAACCAGTCCTGTCAACAGTCTCTGGTGGAATTCTGAGAATTCTCTGGACCCCAGTCTGGATGACAACTACAGAGTGCCCTTAGCTGTTATCAGCCAAGCCAGATGTCTGCAGAAACACATTCATATTCTAAATGACATACCCTTCTCACACAGAGATCAATGGGATCTCAGTGGAAATAGCTGGAGTGAGTGTCTTCACACATCACAATATACATAGCTCCGGGTATAAAACACACACACACACATCATCATCATCATCATCATCATCATCATCATCATCATCCTGTGATATCTGTCTAAACCAGGGAAAAGAACTCTGCCATGTAATAGAAAATACAAAGAACAGTAGGACATGAAATATGGTGTAGAAATGGTAGTTCACAACTCTGAGTTTGTTTGTTTCACAATAGCATAAATATTGTACATTTGAAGCCAAAGGTCTTGGGGCTATCTAGCAAGGGCTGGATGGATCAGACTCCCATTTAGATGAATGTGTTCTACAGTGAGCCTTGAGGAACAGATGCTCTGGCAATGTGTTCCATTCTGAAAGCCAGGTTTTCTTTGTCTGGGCTGTGGAGCAGCCCTTCTGCTTGGTTTTTATGTGATGTCTGTGTTAGCCCTGTTTTTAGCTTTTTTTCCAGGTTCTTTATCAACCTTCTTTGTCTCTCTTACCCTGTTTTCCTTTTTTCCTTCTCTGGTCCAGAGGTCCCCATCTATGTTCTGAGATGACCCTTTTTCCCCCTCTTCTTCCACATGGGAAACCTTACTGTAGCTGTTTACAGAGAACAATTCTTTCTGATGCTTGTGCGCAATTTACTTCTTAGTGGCCACTAAACTGGTTTCAATCCCCACTGAACTACTAGCCAGAGGCCTCCATAAAGTCTTCCTACATGTAACTCTCCATGGAGCATCTGACACCACATAGTAGATTGCTCAGTCAGAAGCTTTAAAATAAATGTACAGCAAGTGAGAGTGCGCTTAACAAGAAGGAATCATTGTTGCTATCTAATCACAAAAGTAATATGCAGTCAATTTTGGTGCATTCTATTTATTTTCTGTTAATTTTGTGCATGTATACGAGACATTGGCTCTAAGCCTGCACTCATGGGCAAGGAATTATATAAGGATGTGAATATCAAGAAGCAGGGAACATTCTGGGCCATTCCAGAGGCTGCCTAGCGATCCTAATTAGACTGACGGAGGAAATATTTGTAGAGGTTGGAGGGATGTCGGGGGTTGGGTCCGTGTCAGAAGCCACTTACTGGACTCAGCTCTGGCCCACTCCAGCTCCCCTCTCTGTCCGTCCATGTCTGAAGTGTCGCACTCTGATCCTGTCCTCCCTCCATCTTTGTGTCAGTGGTCCCATTCCCACAGGAATCTTAGCTTTAACCAGTTCCCAAATGCCTTCATTTCCTGTTCTGCACATCAGCAATAGCTAGTCATTTTACGAGCCGTGTGCAAAGGTTTCGGAAGCAGAGAAACAATAGACAGGAAGTGGGAGCTGCACCAGGACTGCGGCATCTGAGGGGCTTCAAGCATTCTCTGCCAGCTATTAACAGCTTTGTGTTTTCAGCTTCAAACGAGACTCACTAAATTAGTCACTGTAGACTTAGGGTATTATTTGCAAACTGGAGTGTTTCACCATTTGGCTTTAGGTATATTTAGAAAGTTAATGTAGTTGATGCTGGATGACTGTAATAAACATAGAAGGATGTGAGAGTTGTGAATTTTAAACAAAAAAAAAACACACATTTACTTTGACTATAACCATAGAAACTGAGTTAATAGCAGGTCTTTTTGCTTATTAAGGTCAGGTTCTGATGGAGGTTGCCATGGTTGTGTTTTATGGCTTTCATTGCCTGCATAATAATTAGGAACATTTTCCTGAAAACTGATTTTCCTGGCAACTACAGACTGACACAAATTCAGGTCCAGCCATCATCCACGTTTTGATTGACATTCCCTCCACAGACAGTCATGCAACCTACAAAATCAATCAGCAGAAACTGCTTATTTATGTCACATATGGATTTTCCAACAAACAGCTCCTGAGACCGCCTTTTTCCTGCAGATAATGATTAGAGGTAAATAGTGGAGGGGTTTCACTTTTACCACCAGTCGTTTATTGCTGAGAAATCTAACATGCTCAAAGCAGGTCACAACAGAAACTTTGGCTACTATGAGGACAGAAATGAGGGGGTGAAATGAGATTTTATTCTGCTTTATCCCCCACTACAACATCATATCATACTCTGTTACACTGGGTATCATTTTCTTTAGATAAAGATATCTAAATGACAGTTGTTAAATAAGGAGTTTTTACTCTAAGACATTTCTCTTACATATTTTCCTCTCTCTTTCAGATTTGGATTACATGCCTATAAAAAGAGTTGTTGTGATTTTTCACAGAATAAATGCTCACAAGCCCTAACAAATCCTACCAGAAAGGATGGCATGCTAAAGGTTAATTAAAATTTAACTCTGCAAGATGGATACTTTTATTTATAGAAACCTGGACTGATTTTTAGCAGCCATGTTTTCCTCTAATTAAAATAACATGAAGAGCTAATAGCAATCAGCTTAAGGAACTGAATATTTTAGAGAAAGGAATGATTCATAGCCTTTTTAATAATCATCTTGCAGTAGGTGTCTCCACTAAAGAGCATATAAAACATTTGTATTCAGCCATTGTCTGGTTCAAATGTCAGGAAATATTAAGTTGGGGAAAAAATGAAGAGCAAATTAGTTAAAGCTGTCTAAAATAAGTCATTGATATTATCATGTAAATTTGACATTTCCTTAAAGATTCTGCAATGATTTTCTGACATGGCATAGCTCAAAATCTCTGAGTGGACCTATTACAAGAACTGTGAAAACAAAAATAAAAACACACAGACAAATAATGACATGTAAAAGAAACGAAGGTTTGCCACGAAAATATTATATATGTATATATTCATACAAACAAAGAGAAAAATATATGACAGGTAGGTAGATAGGTAGATAGATAAATTGATAGACGATATATGATAGATTATAGATAGAAATCATTTCTTAGTTAAAACTTCTGTAGGATTAACCATCCTAAATGCTTGATAACAAAGAACTACATTAAAATATCAACACGAAAGATGGCTACATAAAGGAATCTGCATATAATAGAAGTAAAAGCACTTTTAAGTAGGAAGAGAAAGAGGCAGTAAAGGAAAGTATTAAAGGAAGGTAGGAAGGAAGGAAGAACTAGAGGGAGGGATCAAAACATACACATTCTAGGTAAATGAATATATCCACTTCAATAAAAACCACTCTATGTCCACCCCTGATTTCTCTTTACATTTTATATCCCAGCATGAAAATACCTGCAAGGCAAGACACTTTTCCTATGAATCTAAATTCCTATGAAACTAAATTCCTTTGGTCAATAGCTGGGTTCTGGCCAAAGGAATAAAGTGAAGGTGGACAATTTGAAGAGTCCACACATTCCACATTTTCTCCTGTATGTGGATATGCTCCAGTCAGAGCAGCCTTCTGAGATAAGGCATATACTTGAGAACACTGCTTCTAAGACAGAACAGTCTATGAAGGATCCCATATCTCTAACATCAGAATCCATCAGGGTGATAATGTCTTATGCATCTCTCTCAGGTACCAGTACCCATCTCTGACACAACCTTGTCACAAGACACTAGAGGCCCACATGTAATGCTTCACAGCTCACCTGTGAAGTACCCCTTACTCTTGTTATAACACTGCAACTGCCATCTGTGGTCCTCGTGGAGTCAAGTGGAGTCAATTCTTATCTCCTCCTCTAGATAGACTCCCAGCACCAACATAATTCTACTCTTTCTGCCCGAAGACTAGGAGGAGCTCTGCACACCATTCTCAGGGTGACCCCATCTGCCACTCAAGCTGACATCCCAGTTCCTGCCACATAAGGACTACCCCAAGAACCCTGTCACCCTTCCATAAACTTCTGAGGATCCCACAGTAAGAACCAGTTAACTCTATAGAAGATTTGCTCCTGTACTCAGAAGCACAACTAGCCCTAGCTAAGTTATGACTACTTCTGATTCCCTATTCACACATCAACACTGAGTGGCCTCAAAACTGAACCCCAAACTATTCAGTTGGTCTGAAAATGGACATTATTCAATTGGTCTAAAAATGGACATATTGTGGTAACAGCAAATAGTGATCTAGATGCCTACTCAAAAAAAAATGGTGCAGATATCCACACCAAAGCCTACTACCAATCATTTAAATCTAGATTGCTATGGGATAATGCTTTTGTACACTGGTTTAATAAAACACTGATTGGCCAGTAGCCAGGCAGGAAGTACAGGCAGAATAAGCAGAAAAGGAGAATTCTGGGAAGAGAAAGGCTGAGTCAGGAGACACCAGCAAGCCACCCAAGGAGCAATATGTAATGGGACACAGGTAAATCCAAGGAACATGTGACAATACATAGATTAATATTTATAGGTTAATTTAAGATAAAAGAGCTAGCTAGCAAAAGGCTTGAGCCACGGCCATGCAGTTATAATTAATATAAGCCTTTGTGTATTCACTTGGGGGATACAAGTGGGAGAGATTTGTCCCATCTGCCAGCAGGCCAGGATACAGGAAAACTTAAGGCTACACTAGATGTCTAGGTCATTCTACAAAATGATAAAAAGAAAAAAAGAAAGGAAACATGAATAAGCAATACAACATGCCTCCTCCAACAATTGGTATTCCAAAAGTAATGTTCCCTGAGAAAAGCAACTAAGACGACATGTAAAACAATAATTTCAAAATAGTTTTCAGATTGTAAATAGATTTCAGACACTCAAGGGTGATATGAATAAATGTTGGAATTTAGACCATAAAAAGATAAACAATTCAATGAACAACCCATCAGAAAGAAATTATAACACCAACATATATGCAACAAACAGATGTGTCCAACTTCATGAAGCAAATACTTCTAGATGTAAAAGAACAAATTAACCCCCAATTCATTAATAGTAGGTGATTCCAATACTCTACATTCACTAAGATCACCTAGACAAAAAAGTGAGCAGAGATATGATAGTGATAAATGGTATCATAGACCAAATGGACCTAACAGATATCTACAGAACATTTAATTCAAATACTAAAGAGTACAAATTCTTCTCTGTGGCCCCTATAAATCTCACTACAAAGGACCATATACTGTGACACAAAGCATCACTCAACAAATCCAGGAAAAAAGTAATTCCTTGTGTCTAATCTGAACATAGTAGAATAAAACTAGATATCAATAGCAATAGAAACCACAGACGTACACACATGAAGACTGGACAACACAATATGGGATGAATGGATCACTGGAGATTAAATTAAATTTCTTAGAATTTCATGGAAACAAACACAAAATATCCAAACCTATGGAATACAATAAAGAGAAAAGTTTATAGCTCTATGTACCTACATGAACAACTCAGAGAAATCCCAAATAAACAGCTTAATGATGTGCCTTTGAGCTTTGGAAAAATAAGAAAAACAATATCTGCAAATAATAGATGGGAGAAGTAATCCAAATCAGAAAAGAAATGAATGAAATAGAAAATTTTAAAAATCCAAAGATCAATGAAATGACAAGTTGATTTTTGAAAAGATTAACAAAACTGACAAAACTTTTGCCAAGTTAACTAAAAAAAAAGAAAAATTTAATAAAATTCAAGATCAAAACACAAACACCTGCTGTGGATATCTGTATGCTGTGAATGTGTTGCTCTGATTGGTTAATAAATAAAGTGCTGATTGGCCAGTAGCCAGGCAGGAAGTATGGAAGGGACAAAGAGAGAGGAGAATTCTTGAAACAGGAGGGCAGAGTGAGGAGACACCGTCAGCCGCCACTGCCATGAGAAGTAAGATGTACAGGTAAGTCACAAACCATGTGGCAACTTATATATTAATAGAAATGAGTTAATTTAAGCTATAAGAACTAGATAGCAAGAAGCCTGAGCCATTAGGCCAAACAGTTTAAATAATATAAGCATCTGTGTGTTTATTTGGGTCTGAGTGGCTGTGGGCCTGGGCAGGACTGGAGATAACTCTAGCTACAGACACCAGTGAAATCTGAAAGATCATAAGCACATACATACTCAACAATTAAAAACAAACCCTCTCAACCATAAAAGTAAACAACACCCAACTCTTGGGGCCAATGTATTTACCTGAGAATTCTATTATATCTTTAAAGAAAAACTAAAATCAAGGCTTCTTAAATCATTCTATGAGTTAAGAAAGGAAAAAAATGTTTTCAAAATCTTTTTTGAAATCACATTATACCCATAAAAGTAAAACCACATAAAGAAAAATTTAAAAAATAAAATAAAGAAACAAGCACACACTGGGTAGTGGTGGCACAGGTCTTTAATCCTAGCACTCGGGAGGGGAAAAAAGAAAACAAGCACACAAAAGAAAACTGTAGATCAGTGTTCTTGATGAACATACCTACAAAAATTGAATCAAAAAACACATTAAAATGATTGTCCACCATGATCAAGTGAGCTTTCTCTTAGAGATGCAGGGATGATTCTTCATACATAAACCAATCAATGTACTCTACCACATAAATAGACTTCAATGCAGAAACCACATGATTATCTAATTAGTTACAGAAAAGGCCTCTGACAAAATCTAATATCCCTTCATGAAAATAGTCCAAGAAAATCAAGACATACAAGGTATATATCCCAAAATAATAAAGGCAATATAGAACAAGCCCACTGCTAGCATCATGCTAAATGGAAAAAAAAAAAAACATTTCCATTAAAACCAAGAACAAGACAAACATATCCAATCTCTACAATCTGTTCAATTTAGTGCTTGAAGTCTTATCTAGAGCAATAAGACAAGAGAAGAAGATAAGAAGAATATAAACAGAAAAGGAAGACATCAGAGTATCTTTACTTGTAGTAAACATGCTTCCATACATAGAGAGTCCCAGAGACTCCACCAGAAATTTCCTACACCTGATAAACACATTCAGCTAAGTATCAGGATACAAAATTAACTCTTCCTGAATCAATAGCTTTCCTGCATACCAAAAATAAACAAGTTGTACTACAGAGGTATAGTAATATAAACCACATGATATTGCATAAAAACACACATGCTGGCCAATAAAATCAAATTGAAGATCCAGACATAAATCCACACATCTATGGACATCTGCTTTTGATAAAGAAGCCAAAAATACACAATGGAAAAAGGAAAGCATCTTCAACAAATGGTGCTGATCAAACTGTATGTTGACATGTATAAGAATGCAAATAGATTCATATCTATCACCCTGCACAAAACTCAAGTCCAAGTGGATCAAAGACCTCAACATAAATCCAGTCACAATGAATTTGATAGAAGAGAAAGTGGGGAATAGCCTTGAATGCACTGTCACAGAAAATAACTTTCTGAACAGAACACCAATAGCATAGGTACTGCAGTCAACAATTAATAATTGGGACCTCATGAAACTGAAAAGGTTCTGTAAGGCAATGGAACCCTATCAATAGAATAAAGCAACAGCCTACAGAATGGGAAAAGAGTTTTACCAACTCCTGATCTGATAGTGAACTAATATCCAAAATATATAAAGAGCTCAAGAAACTAGATATCAAAAATACCAAATAATCCAATTTTAAAATGTGGTACAAATCTAAACAGACACTGTCAATAAAGGGATCACAAGTGGCAGAGAAACAAAGAAATGTTCATCATCCTTAGCCATCAGGGAAATGCAAATCAAAATGACTCTGAGGTTCCATCTTATACCTGTCAGAATGGCTAAGATCAATAACACAAATGACAGCTTATGCTGGTGAGGATGTGGAGCAAGGGGAACACTTCTCCATTGCTAGTGAGAGTGCAAACTTACACAACCACTATGGAAATCAATATGATTTTTCCTCAGAAAAATCGAAATCAGTCTACCTCAAGGCCCAGCTATACAACTCCTGGGCATATACCTAAAGGATATTCCATCCTACCACAATGACACTTGCTCAACTATGTTCATTGCAGCTTTAGTCATAATAGCCAAAAACTTAAAATATCCTAGATATCCCTCATCTGAAGAATGGATAAAGAAAATGACATACTTTAAAAAAAGACATGATGAAATTTGCAGGCAAATGGATGGAACTAGAAAAAGTCATCCTGAGTGAGGTAACCCAGAAAAACAAATAAAGTATATATTCACTTATAAGTGGATATTAACTGTTAAGTAAATGATAATCAAGCTACAATCCACAGACTCAGAAAGTCTAAGTAACAAGGAGGGCTCTGGTGGCAGGGGATACATGGACTTCTCTTGGAAGAGGAAATAGTATAAATTTTGTGGGTGAACTGGGAGCAGGTGGAGACAGGAACTGGAAGGATCAGGTGAATGGGAGATGAAAGGAGAGAGCATAGGGAGAGACAGCTAAAACTGTGGAGCAAAGGGAGGTGGAAACCTAATACAATGGAAACTTCCTGAAATCCATGAGGGGGACCCTAGTGAGGACTCCTTAGTAATGGAGGATACTGAGTCTGAACTAACCATCTTTTGTAGCCAGGAAAGGTTTCCAGTGGTGGGGCTAGGTTGCATTCAATTGAGTTGATGGTCAAAAGGGTCCCATGGAGATCCCTTAAGCACCCAAGCTGATGCTAGGACAGAATGTTGCTCTCTGCAAACTGGCTTTAGGGTCCCATTGCCACAGACAACATACACACAGCTCATTGAGTGTACATAGATCAAGCTGGTGCCTGTATGGAGCTTTTACCCCTACATTCTAGTCTCTTTGGTGTGACAAGGTACTCTGTAGGCTATGGAAAGAGAAATCTGAACACCAGCCCAGTCACAAAACCCTGGATTTATAATCTATCCTGCCTGCAAGATGTTCTGGGACAACAATGGCACAGAACTCATGGGAGTGGCCAACCAAAATTTGATTTAACTTGAGATCCACACCATGAGAGGGAGCCCATGTCCTACACTGTCTGAATGTTTCAATGGCTGGAAACCAGCGACTGGATAGCCCAGAGATCTAGGGTAGAACTAAACACTACTGGCAAAATATATAGAGATAGATAGATAGATAGATAGATAGATAGATAGATAGATAGATAGATAGATAGATAGATAGATAAAAATGATTCCTAATGACATTCTGCAAAACTCATAGATCAGTGTCT
Source organism: Peromyscus maniculatus bairdii (assembly GCF_049852395.1). Taxonomy (NCBI): domain Eukaryota; kingdom Metazoa; phylum Chordata; class Mammalia; order Rodentia; family Cricetidae; genus Peromyscus; species Peromyscus maniculatus. Next base: position 51,049,950 of record NC_134853.1, on the reverse strand, counting down.
GTCCAGTCACCATCAGAGAAGCTTCATTCTGCAGCATATGAAGGTAGATACAGAGACTTACAGACAGACATTATTCAGAAAAATAATCTAAATTGGTATTCTCTGTTTGGGTCACCCCCCTTACAGATCAGGTGTAGCTGGAGTTTTCTCCATTTCCACTCAGGCCCCCAAGGTTCCACAGCCCACTTATAAAATAATCACTCAGAAGCTCATATTAGTTAAAATTACTTGGCCATTAGCTCAGGCTAACTATTGACTAGCTCTTATATCTTAAATTAATCCATTTCTATTAATCTATAAGTTGCCACATGGCTCGTGGCTTACTGGTACTTTTACATCTCACTTCCTCTGTGTCTGGCTGGCGACTCCTCACCTCAGCCTTCCTGTTCCCAGCATTCTCCTCTCTCTTTGTGCAGCCTATACTATAACTCCTGCCTGGCCACTGGGCTAATCAGTGTTTTATTTATACAGAAAGACATCCTCATCAATCAGGGAAATCCAGAGAAGAAGGGGAGGAAAGATTTAGGAGTCAGAGGGGATGGAGGACAGCAGGAAAATATGGCCCATTAAATAAACTAAGCAGGACTCACATGGGCTCACAGAGCCTGAAGCAGAAGGAATGGGGCCTGCATGGGTCTGCACCAGGTCCTCTGCATATATATTATGTTTGTTAGCTTGGTGCTTTTGTGGAACTCCTACCAATGGGAGTAGCTGTATCTCTGACTCTTTAGCCCGATCTTGGGACTCTTCCTCCTATTGGGTTTCCTTGTCCAGCCTCCATATGAGAGCTTTTACCTTGTCTTATTGTATCTTGCTTTGTCCTGTTTGGCTGTCACCTTTTGGAGGCCTGTTCTTTTCTGAAGAAGAAATGGGAGGGGGGAGTAGAGGGAAGTGGGGGCAGCTATGAGAATAGGAGTTGGGGGGAAACTGTGGTCAGGATGCATTGTAAGAGAGAAAAAACTATATAAAAAAAAGAGGACCTCAACATAAGATCTAAATCCCTGAATCTGTTGAAGAAGAAAGTAGGAAATATGCTTCAACTTATAGGCACAGGAAAGGACTTTCTGAATAGGACTCTGGAAGCACAGGAATTAAGACCAACAATTGACAAATGGGCCTTTATGAGCCAAAATATTTCTGTACAGTAAAGGATACCATCAACAGAATGAAGAAGCAGCCTGTAGAATGAGGGAAAATCCTTACCAGTATATATCTGACAGAGGGTTAATATCTAGAATATACAAAGAACTGAAAATACTAAATATCAAAAAACCAGCAGACAACCCAACTAAAAGTGTGGCATGGAACTATACTAATTTCTAAAAAATAAATAAATAAATAAATAAATAAATAAATAAATAAATAAATAAATAAATAAATAAATAAAAATAGACACAATAGCTGAGAAAAGTGTTTTAAAATATTCACCATCCAGAGTGGGAGAGCAATGAAAGAGATACCATGATACAGGGAGACATCCTGGGGATAGGGAGAGAGCAGATGCTAGGGAAGTTCCCAGGAATCCACAGGATGGTCCCAGCTTAGACTCCTAGCAATAGTGGAGAGGGTGCCTGAACTTGCTTGCCCCGATAATCAGAGCAGTGAATACCTTAAGTGTCATCATAGAGCCTTTTTCCAGTAACTGATGGAAGCAGATGCAGAGATCCATAGCCAAACACCAGGCCGAGCTCCGGGAGTCCAGTTGGAGAGAGAGAAAAGGGATTCTATGAGCTAGGGGCATCAAAATCATGATGGGGAAACCTACAGAGACAACCAAACCATAGTAGTGGGAACTCATGAAATTCAGACCAACACCTGTGGAGCCTCTGCATAATTGAGGCAGTTGTGTAGCTTGATCTGCTTAAGGGGCCCCCTGCCAGTAGGATCAGAACCCATCCTTGGTGCATGAGGTGGCTTTAGGAGCCTACTACCTATGGTGGGACACCTTGCACAGACTTGAGGCAGGGGGTGGGAGGTGGAGGCTTGGACGTGCCTCTACTGAATGTACCAGGCTCTGCTGACTTACCATGGAAGGTCTTACCTTCTTGTAGGAGAAAATGGGGAGTGGGTTGAGGGGGGAGGCTGAGGGAGCAGGAGAAGGGAAGGGGGGAGTCTGTGATTGGTATGTAAAATGAATAAAAAGATTCTTAATAAAAAATATTCAAGATGTGTAAGTGCACAATTGTGACTCTGAAAATAGAATTTTCACCATCTTTTGCTTCCTTTCCTATTGGGGAATTGCAAATTGAAAGCACTTTGAGATTTCATCTTGTACCATTCAGAATGGCTAATATTAAATTTTTCTAACAAAATCCTAGTAACAGTAAATGTTGCATGTTCTCTCATTTGTGGATACTGGCTTTGAATTTTTATATGTGTATGATAAAATCTGAGTTCCCACAGAAGTCGATAAACTAGCAAAGGGCCCTGGGAAAAGGCTTTCAAGGGAGGTGATATAGAATGCAGATGGTATGAGGGGTGAATAGGGAACAATGGAGCAAAAGGGTTAAGTTTTGTGGGGGATTGAAAGGCAGGATAGAGGGGAAAATATAGGGAAGGTTAATTAACATGAAAAGCCTTTAGAAAAGCCTTATGGAAATCTATTACTATTGTATTGGTCAGGGTTCTCTAGAAAACAGTACCAATGAGACACACATCTATAAAGAATTTATTAAGTCAGCTTATGTTAAAATAACTGAATCACATCTGGGAGGCTAAGAACCCAGTAGCTGCTTAGTCCTTGAGGCTAGGTGTCTTAGAAATCGCAGTAGTTCCATAGTAACTATCTCTCACTAGGAGGCTCACAACCCTGTGGTTGCTCAGTCTACACTGGGCCTTAGGCCACAGTGAAAGCCTTGTGTGTTAGTTAGGGTTTCTATTTCTGTGAAGAGACACCATGACCATGGCAACTCCTATAAAGACAAACTTTTAATTGGGCCTGGCTTACAGTTTTGGAGGTTTAGTCCATTATCATCATGGAGAGAAGCAAGGCAGCATGCAGGCAGACATGGTGCTGGAGAAGGAGCTCAGAGTTCTGCATCTTGAACTACAGGCAGCAAAAGGAGCCTGTGTCATACTGGACTTGAGCATATGAGCCCTCAAAGCCCACCCTCACAGTGACACATTTCCTCCAGCAATGCCGCAACTCCTAATAGTGCCAAGCATTAGGAGTTTGTATTGTATTAGGCCAAGCATTCAAACACTTGCCTCTATGAGAACCATTCCTATTTAAATCACCACACCTGAAATGTTGATTTTGAGATCAGTAAAGGAAGCAACAGCAACAGTAGCAACAACAACAGGGTAAATGAACTCAGCATCAAGAGGAAACACCATTAAAGCAAAAGGTGAATAATCTTCCATCTACCATGCCTTTTGATCTGAGCAGCTACCAGAAGGTGCCACACACCTTCAGATGACCTTCCTGCATCAATTAAAGCAGTCAGGACAGTTCTTCAGGTGAGGCTCCCTACTCACGGGATTCTTGTTTTAATTCTGCATTAAAACAAACCACAATATCTGTAAATGGTTTATAAATATAGTTTGATAGATATGGAGATAGAGAGATAGATATAGTGATATAGTTATATATTTGTTGGAGTTACCTTATGACAGGAGCACAGCACTGTTGCTGGAGAGCTTCTCTCCAGGTTCCCCAAGCCCCGCAGTCCCACAATCCACTTATAAAATAATCACTCAGACGCTTGTATCACTTATAAACTGTATGGCCGTGGCAGGCTTCTTGTTAACTGTTCTTATATCTTAAATTAACCCATTTTTATAAATCTATAGCTTGCCACGTGGCTGGTGGCTTACCGGCTTCTTACATGCTCTTCTCCTGGCGGTGGCTGCAGTGTCTCTCCCTCCTTCTTCCTGTTTCCCCAATTCTCCTCTCTCTTTGTCCCGCCTATACTTCCTGCCTGGTCACTGGCCATCAGTGTTTTATTTACATAGAGTAATATCCACAGCACAGCGCCTCTCCCAGACACCATAAATCCTCAAGTAAAAAGTCCATTTTGAGTGTACCAGGTGTAGATTACCTCTTTGAGAGTTATTGGTAAATAGACTATAGGCCCCGTGTTACAGACTATTGCAAATGCTCTTGATTACCTTCTAGATGGTAAGACCCTACTGATGAATACAACACACACTTAAGTCATAGAACATGGAGCAAGAAGGCTGATACTGACCTGGAAGCTTCATTCCTGCCGGCCAGCTGTCAGTACTGGAAGATGGTATGCACACTACTGGGAGAAAAAAGGAATCAACAGTTTTAATCATCAGAGTCATGCACACTATAGTAATGGCTGGCTGAGTAAGACATATAAGACATACCTATTAGCTGGGCGGTGGTGGCACATGCCTTTAATCCCAGCACTCGGGAAGCAGAGCCAGGCGGATCTCTGTGAGTTTGAGGCCAGCCTGGACTACAGAGTGAGATCCAGGACAGGCAACAAAACAACACAGAGAAACCCTGTCTTGAAAACAACAACAACAACAAAAAAGACATACCTATTAGAGCAAGAGTTGCACAAATGTTACGGGAGTAACCAAGCACTTTCTAATTGTATTTAAGGACTTTTATACAAGACAGGACTCATGACTATACCCATCAGCAGTGCCAAGAACCTGTGGCCAGGCCCCCAAAGAGAAGCTCTTACTATCATCCTTCTAATGAATACAGTTTTAAAGTGCCTCCAAAGTTCTTATTTTTATACCCATAGATATAACCATCTCCCAACCTTCATGAAGGAAGTGTCATTTGGCAGAAGATGGAAATTAACACAAAGATCCATAATGTGTAAGTGCATAGAAGAGAGACAGACAGACAGACAGACAGACTGTGGAGTGCTCACCCTAAATGATGTACCTGTATCACATGCTTTCTTTCCATGTCTTAACAATTATCATGGAAGAGGAGGCAGAAAGTTTCTAAGAGGCAGAACTTGTGGATTTCTGCAGCAAAGAACTGTTTTCTAGGAACACTGAGACAGCTGAACACATGAACCAACAATGGCTGTGACTGCATGAACAAGACCAGTACAAGATCAAGCCAGACAAAATCCCAACATGGAAGAAAGGGAGGTCGCACAATTCCATCATCAAACTGAGGAGCTATTGATAATTGGTGGCTGTTAGGAGAGGGAGAGTTAATTTTCTTCAGGGTTCAGTCTCTGAGAGGCCACCCACTCCTAAGTAGAGGTCCCTACACCCTTACACAAAGTGTTAAGACTCAGTGGGCTCTGGTGGGGGAGGGCAGGTAAAAATAATGAACACATGAAATAAGCAGGGAGTAGTAATATGGAAGAGAATATGGAAGGAATTTGGGGAGAGGAAATAAATATAGATTTCAGAAAAACACATAGTCATGTGTGAATTTCTCAAACAATAAAGAATAATTTAAAATTACCATCAGAGTTAGTCAACCCTGTCCCAAATTTTGTTATAATCTACCTTTTAAACTTAATTTTTGTCACTCTTACCAAAACCAAATTCAGGGTTATTAATTTATTCCAGGGAAGCAAATCAGCTAATATCTTCACAGTTTAAAATATACTTCTAGACTTCAAAAGCCTAAATATTGTCTCCATGTAGAAAGCTAAGTGCACTATACCTACTCTTCTCAAACTTTCAGATATGTCCAAATATCTTGAAGGACTTGTTATAGTTTACCTTAGCCACAAGAATATATAAAACTGTCAGAGCAGACTGATGAAACTGAGATCTTATTCAAAGGGGCAGAGTGCCTCACAAACTCCCAAGTGACACTGTGCTGCCTAAGTATAGCTGTGTTCACTTCCTTGGAATATGTCTTCACTTCTAATATATGCACAGTCAATAAAACTCACAGCAAGATGCAACTGCTTGTTGACTTATCATCAGGATATGCTATTTCCTCAATGTCATGCAAGGTTACTTTTAGCATCTCTGAATACTGAGCATTTCTTTAACAAGTTCCATACCCATATTATTTTTAATTGGATATAGCTTATAAAAATAGTGATGCATATATTGATAATTTTATTCAATATTTTCTATGACAGTTTTATCTCAACTTCTATTGCAGATATCAGGGAAGTTTCCAATAATTAAATTTAGAGAAAATAAGGTATGTAATTATATGATTATATCTTTCAGGATCTGGATCACTTGAAATAATGAGCTTGATCCTTCATTTTCTGAACTATGGCCACTGAAGATAAAGTCTATTCAGTGAGATTCTTTAAAACCCAAATATTTGATAATCATTGACTTTAGAAGTGTTATCAGGGATGCTAGCTCAGCTGCAATCAGGACATACAGCATGCATGAGCTTAAATTAAGCAGGAAAAAGAAAGACCTGAACAATGTTATAGACCTAAATGTCTCAACACACCTACAGTGACCATGGGTTCAGTTAATAAGGCAAGATAGTATGCAATCCCAAAAGGAAGTCATCTGAATAATGGGATATCTTTATTGGACACTCTTTTCTGAGAAGTATCATACTCATATGAGTGTGTGGAATTCACCCACACAGTCACAAAAGTGTCAGTTTACAGGACAAGGTTGACAGAAAACATTAGCAGGGGCATATTGAAGATGTAACAACACTCCTTGTCCAGCATTGCAGAGAACTGAGCAGTAGCAATGGACAAGAAATAATAGACACAGAAGTTGCAAAGCTGATTCCCTAATTTCTCTCCAAACCATCTCCTTATACTGAGTTCCACTCCAACTTCCACAATTTATGTCACTGCCAGGTTTGTCCCAGACTACTGAAATTGCCTTTAAACTGGCTTTTCCCTCACTGGCCTTACCCAGTACTAATAAGCCCTTCAGCAGACCAATTATTATCGTATAATTTCACCATTTATATCTTTTGAGCTACTCATAGTCAGGAGAATAAAGTCTGAGTTCTCTAGTATAGCAAAGAATTTGTCCATGATATTATTTAGCTGTTAAAAAAAATGAAATCATGAAATTCACATTTTCACATTTCATGAGTGAGGAAACCCAGACCCAGAAAGACAATTATAGTGTGTATTCACTTATATGTGGGTATTAGCTATTAAGTCTGTGATAAATAAGCTATAATCCTTATAACCAGAAGTTAGGCATAGATTAAGGAAATGGAGGGACTGGGATTGGAGGTGGATTTCCCTAAGAAAATGAAATAGAATAGACAGTTATGGGTAGATGGGGCTGGAGGGGGATCAGGCATGGGAGGATCAAATGAGGGGAAGGAAGGAAGAGGGGAGTGGGGAAGGGAATATGGTGAGGGATATCAAACTTATGGCCACTTGTGGGTCATATAGTAAGCTTCCTAAAATATATGCATATGAAGGGCATCTAAGTGAAATTGCCAATTATGGGAGAAACAGAGCCCCAAGTGGACGTCTCTCCTCACCAAATGAAGCTCCCAGTACTGGGAGTGGGCTACATGTAACCAAATTGTTCGCCAAAGGGGCCCCAAGAGAACTCCCCAAACTACCCAGGCTATTGCTAAGGCTGTTGGTTGCTGTTCACAAACTGACAGTAAGGCCCTATTGCAAAAGACAATACCTCATCAAACACAGAGAAGCCAAGTTGGTACCTACAGTGCCTGCTGACTAGTGCTCATAGTACTGTAAACTACTCTGCATGCAACAAGAAGAGAAGGACAAACCCCAACCCAGCCGCAAACCCTTTGATCTATAGTGATGACCCACCTGCAAAACACACTACTGCAGCAGTGGCGCAAAGCTTGTGAGAATAACCAAACAATACCTGATTTAAGGCCCATTCCATGAGATGGAAGCTAACACAGCACTGCTGGAGTGGCCAAGAACCTCAGACTATATAGGTTAGGGACCTAGGGAAAAACTAAATCTGTGGGAGTCCAAGGAGACTCCATAGTGTGGCTTCATTCCATCTTGACTCAAGGTCAGAGAGTCTGAGCTTGTTTTGCCTGCAAGGCTGCATAATAGGATGTTTTGGTCTAAGACGCGTTGATTAGGTGTCTTATACTTCAAGGCCTAATTACAGGATACTTTGCCATAAGGTGTGGCTACTAGATGTTTTGAGAGTTAAGGAAGTGTTTACTCTTGTCTGTACTTTGTACCTTGAACCATGGTGTCCTTGAGCACGGGACTTTGCCTCTCCCCTTGCTGGTGTATAAAAAGCCCATGAGGAATAAACTCAGGGCAACTGTGGTATTGACTCAGAGTCCTCCCAAACTTATTCTGTATCTCTTGTCTTTTTCTTTTACATGTACATCTCTATCTTTCATATTTATTATTTCTCAATCCTCACTCCCCTATTATTCAAGACTGTTCGACAGGCTGGGCAGGACCTGGCATAAATACAACTGTTCTACTGAAGGGATATAACAAAAAAAAAAAAAAAAAAAAAAAAAAAGATTCCTATCAGCATCCTACTGTACTCATAGATCAGTATCTTACTCAGACATCCTCAGAGAAGCTTCCTTCTGCAGTAGATGGAAACAAATACAGAGACCCACAGTCAGACAAAATGCTGAGAGTGAAAGACCTTGAGTATAACACTCAATTTTAAATGGGATGTCTCCACCAAATCCCTCCTCTCAGGACTCAGAAAACCCTGTGGAAGAAGAGACAGAAAGAGTGTAAGACAAGCAGGGATGGAGGACACCAAGAAAAAAATGCCTTCTAAACACAGCAGGACCAATATACATACGAACTCACAGAGTCTGTGGCAGCATGCACAGGGCCAGCACAATGCTGAGAGGAAAGTGGACGTAAGCTCCATGTCTAGTCCAGAAGCTATCCACAATTGCTATCTGCTCAAAATCAAAAATTAGTTTTCTCTAACAGTCTAACTAGAGCTACAAACCACTCTTAAGGCCAAGCTCCATGTCCAGCAATCGATGCCAACACAAAATAAACTCAAATGCATCTTTTCAGGGTCTTTGTTTCATAATGTTTTGTAAGGGTATTTCTTTTCCCTTTTTTTTTAAACTTTATTGGTCATTTGCATATATATTATGGCTCCTGGCTTTGTTTTTATGGGATTCCTGTGTGTGCAAATGTGTGAGTCTCTGCGTCTGTGTTTCTTGTCTGTGCGTCTGTGCGTCTGTGTTTCTTGTGCTTTGTCTTTGGCTCTTTTTCTTCTCTTTGTTTGTTTTGTTTTGTCATATTCTGGTTTGTTTGTTTTTGTCTTTCTTACCTTCTTTGTTGTTATTATGTAGACACCTGTCTGCTTTGTAACAAGAGACAGAAAGGATGTGGGTTCAATGGAAGGGGACTTGGGGGGCTCTCTGATGAATTGGAGAAGGGGAGAACATATGAAAAGTTTTGTTTTCAATAAAAGGAAAATAGAGGGGGGAAAATTGTTCTCCATGATCTTACCTTTCCTTAGCTACCCAACTTCATCTTCTAACACACCCCATCTCCATTTATATTTTAGTGTAAACTAAGTGAAACTGCTTGAAGCTCTTTCAGTGTGTCTGCATCTGTTATCTAGAGACCTTTTCTGTTGCCTGGAAAACCTCCATCCCAAACCACTACACACTCCAGCTTTTGCCTTGGATAAACTCCATTCAGACATCAAGAACCAGATCACATACTCAGGTATCATCAGTAGAATTGTTTCTTTTCTCTTTCTCTCTCTCTATCTCTATCTCTGTTTCTCTTTCTGTCGCTGTCTCTCTTTGAGTCTCTCTGTCTCTTTCTTTGTATGTCTCTGTCTCTCTGTGTATTGCTTTGTTTCTCTGTCTCTGTCTCTCTCTCTGTCTCTCTTTCTCACACACGCATGCACACACGCACAGGCACACACTTTCTAGTCCCTAACAGAAAATATATCAAAGGCATTTGAAGTATGTACTTTTAAAGAATTTGTTCAATGCATGAGTGAATGAATGTGCCAATAAGTAAGTGGAAGTTAATAAGGTTGTGGTAGAAGATTTTATAGTTTGAGACAAACATTATGAAATTTCAGATATCTAGAAGGTTCAGGCATTCAGCTAGTGCATCAATCATGTTTGTAAGTTGCCAGCACTCCTCTGTGCTCCCTAATTATGAACAAACTATAAGGTAAGTGTTTCTATTGACCACCATTTCACATGAAAGAGAACATAAACACAGAAAATTTACATCATTTGCTTGAAGTTAATACCTAGCAAAATAAAAGCCATTTTGTAACTCCTTAGTCCATATGCTTAGCCACAGTGTATCGTATGCATAAGAACCTGAACTGCAATGTCAGGAAGCAAACACAGCCACATGCCATGTGGGCACCATAGGGGAAAACAGAAGCGGTCACCACTGTTCAAAGAAAAGAATGCAGAATCAGAGGGTTTGGAGAAGCAAGTCTACAAGGTCCAACTCCTGTGCTGCTTTGATTCTCTGCTAGTTCCCCTCATTCTCGTCTCTTGTTCTTAGTATTCCTTAAGAAAAGTTCTGTGCTCTCACCCAAGATCCCAAGTTGCAAAACAGAACAGTAGGACCCTTTTTTAAAAAACCCTGATTGGAACTTACCTACTTTTCACACATAATGTTTTAAGGCAGTGGTTCTCAACCGACCTAATGCTGTAACCCTTTAATATAGTTAGTTCCTCGTGTTGTGGAGAGCCTCCAGCCATAAAATTTTTCATTACTACTTCATAACTGTAATTTTGCTCCTATCATGAACTGTAATGTCACTATCCAATATGCAGAATATCTGATATGTGACCTCCAAAGGGGTTGAGACCCACAGTTGAGAACCACTATTTTAAGGGTTATAGTACAGTGATGTCCTGAGGAAAGCCCAGAAGCTAGGAGTTTCCTTTGCTGCTACCCCATCTACCTTTTGGGATCTTTCTGTTTTGCCACACTTCCTCATCCAGAACACACTTGTTCTCAGAAGCTACAGCAGTAACCATGTTCTGGTTCATTTCTATTGGGCTCCCCTTAGTTTCCGCTCCTTCAAAACTCACGATACAGTTGATCTCAAATTCCCACTTATGAAATATCAATTAATTAAGTACCAGGATGCAGCCAGATGAGCACAACACATAGAGATTACAAGTAAAAGCACTCAGACAGAACAAAGCAGGCCAGATCAATGCTTCAAGTAGTGCATTAGCAGCACTCTGGGACTCTGCCCTCTGTACTGTCTCAGCAATGATTTATTATTCAGTTATTGGTAAACACTCTTAAAATCACAACTCAGGCAGCCTGTTATAAACATCCCAGGCAGAAAGAGATGTTCACTACACCATTGCCTTAGAAGACCCAGAGTGTCTGCTTCCTGTTGCTACTTCACCTGAGCATGCTAATCCTTGACACCTTTCCATGCCTATATAGCATCAGACTAAAATACAATATATATCTTGCTCATTGGCTTTCATTTTTGCCTCTGTTTCCATGACTTTACAGTTTTTGCCTAATGCCGAGGTGCATCAGTAGATTTTCTTCGGTCACCTGATTCACAAAGACTGCTTATATAGTTCTAGAAATAAATCATTAGTCATCAGTTTTTAACACTTTATGCCAGCATTGGTGTTCCTCATGTTCCTAGAGCACTTAAATCATTTGATAAATACTGAATTTAAGTTACCTTTATTAGTAGTTTAAGAATTAATTAATTTGGGAATATAAAATTGAATTTTGCATTAATTGCTGAGAATTAATTCACTAGTCCTTGTGGGGAAAAAAAGAGAAAAAAATAAAACACCAAAGAATTTCTCTTTCCTAATCCCTTGGAGTAAGACATAAACTTACATGATAAATGGAAATATTTCTCTTATCACACTGGTCATTGTCTTAGAATCTATCATCCCTTTAAAGTCTATACTTTGAAAAACCTCTGTTTTATGGTTCAAAGAAAATTCAAAGAGAAGATGCTAGCTTAGATGGAGGGCTGTAAATGCCTCTTTATCCATAGACCAAGAAAGGCATTCGTTGTAAGAGGATGGTTTCTGAAGCATCTCTTTTATTTTCCACTTGGATACAGTCTAAAGTTCAGCAAAGACCACAACAGGTGAGATATGCATCTGGTTAAGTCTATCCACAGCATGTACTAGCAGAGGTGACATAAGGTGATTGAACCAGAAATACACCCCTCTTTCAAACACATACATGCAGGGTAATAAGTAATACCCAACAGAATAAATCAGATGTGAATATGATGGAACACAAAATTTTGTTCAAGTTGAAAGAAGTCTTGATGATATTGTCCCATTATGCATATTTTTTAGAGTCCCAATTAAAGACATAGATACATGTCTTTGGGCTGCTTTCTTGGTATCTTAGAATACAGTTTTCAGCTGCCTGGTGCCATGGTGGTAGCGCAGTACTGCAAGATGCCTGTCTGTTGGAGCACCCTTTTCCTCGATGTTTCAATCATTTTTACAACTGTAATTATAGTGATAGTTTTAGTGTTGGTTCATAATTTCATTAGGAAAAATAAACAGATCTTGAGCTAAAACACTATATTGTTAAATTTATATAATTTTCCCTTATGATTTACCCCACAGTTTCCTCAGTGACATGAATCCTCGTCTTATTTTGAATCTTTGTTATAATTACACAAACTATCTTCATACTTTCAAAGAAACAAATGTCCATGATTCTGTGAACAGGTTAAAAACCGTTCTTCATAATATTTCCTAGGGACTGTTAGTTACCATGTTATAGTGAAAATCTTAAATGGTACCAGACCTAATGAAATGAGTCCAAGTAGGAAAAAAATCTCAATCTGATTATTTAGACATGTGTACTCACTTAACTCAAATTCAAGTCAAAACTTTCTGTCCCCATTTCAGAGTTCTGTAATAAATCCAGCTCTAGGAGAACAGCTTAAGTATGAAAAATTCTAGTCACTGGGTTCTATTTTAATACCACATAAAAGCAACCCTGAATAATAACTGAGCCAGTAATAAAACTTAAATAAAGGATTGCAGATTGTATTTGTATAAAAGTTTAATTATGTTTTTTATATTTATTTTTAGGTTTTTTTAAGTGTGTATGATTGGTTTGCTTGTGTGATGCATGTGCATTAAATGGGTGCCTGGTATCTATGGAGTCCAAAACAAAATATCAGGTTCCTTAAATAGGAGTTACAGAAGATTGTGAGCCTCCATACAGGTGTCAGAAATTGAACCCAGATCCTCTGCAAGAGCAGTAAGTGTTCTAAACTACTGAGTCATCTCTCCAGTCCACTTTTGATGAATTTTTTACTGCTATGAAAAACATGAGTTTATCTTTATCTCTTTCTCTGCCTCATAACTCCTTTTTTATGAGTTATTATCAATTATTATTATTACATTATTATGAGCAAATTATCTATTTATAATTGTATGCATTTATGGAGTACAAAGTGCTTTGTGATTCATGAATTTCATGTGGACTAAGTGAATCAAGCCAGACTTTCCTATTTCCAAACTGAACATATTAAAAAGCCTCTTGTTGTGTGTGTGTGTGTGTTTTACACTAAGTAATCAAGTCTCATGTGACTAAACCTGAGATCTTTACCAAACAATTGCATTCAAGCAACACTTTCATCATCAATAAAGACACAGCAAAATTAATAAGAAAGATTTTTCCAGGGCAGCTAACTCACCTGAGTTATTTGACTGAATCAGCCACTTATTTATCAAATATTTATGGGGGGACGATTTGTGGTCATGCCATTTTCTAAATTTTGGTGCTACAAAGTTTAATGTTTCTTGACCCTGGTAAGTCTTCCTCATATCAACAAACACAAATAAATGAATTTTCTGGTGACCTTGGTCACCTCTGTAATCCCTATTGAGTGGTAGAGTCTAAAAACAAATTTAATCAGTTTGAACCTTCCCTCTAGTGCTTGCTGACTGCACTAGTTTTATGAAGTTGCTCAGTCTCTTTGGATTTAACTCTGCATGAAATAAGTCTGTCTGTCCCTGACACATAGACCAGAGAAGCTGGGATTTCGAGTTCATAAGGAGTGTCTCATCCACATGTCACTTCCAATAACATACTCATGATTTATGCTTATTGTTTCCATAATTCTAGATTTGCTGGAATGGGGTTTCTACCTCTTAGGAATGCTAGGAGACACATTTATGATTCTGCTAAACCCAGTTGTGCGTGTATGTGTGTGAGAGAGGTGGGTACATTCCGTTTTGTGCTTGCCCACGCATGCTTGTGGAGAAGACAGATGTGGACATCAGATGTCCTCCTCTACAGATTTCTACTGCATAATTTGAGACAAGGTCTCACACTGAACCTGGGGCTTACTGTTCCTGCTAAACTGGCTGGCCATTAAGTCCCTAGGAACAACCTGTCTCTATCCCCTGTCTCCCTCACCTAGCACAGGGCTTACAGTCATCCAACACTGAATCTGGCTTTTTTTGTATGGTGCTTGGTATTCAGCCTCAGGTTTTAATGCTTACATGGTAAGCACTTTACTCACTGAGACTTCTCCCCAGCCCCTTAAACCTATGTTTTATTATAAGTCTGACAATTATAGAATACCTCATGCCAGAATTCCAGAAACAAAATCAAAAGTTGTGATATTATTCGATCAAGACTGACTGATGATCTTGAGAAGATACAGTTGCTGCCATATGATGAGCACAATGTCAAAGAATTGGCAGATTTCACTGCACTAATCTTTCCTGTACTGAGAACACTTTGCAGGCAATTGTAGAAGCCATTGTCTAACAAAAGCGTCATAACCAGACTCTCAAGACTTCAAAGTCAAATCTGTTTTGTTCCCAGTCACTGAGATTAAGATTTGGCTTAGAGCATGGATTATATAAAATATATCATCAACCCACTGGTGGGTCTATTATAGACTCAGCATAAACTCCACCATCAGTGCATTGAATTGAATACTTGTGTTCCCCAAAATTTACATATTAAACCTATAATCCCCAATGTGATGACATTTGTAAGTGGTTCTTGAGAGGTAATGGGGTCATGAAAATAGACACACCTTATATAATTAGTGTTCATATAAGAATAAAGACTAGATAAATTATCCTTCTCTCTCTGTCCTATGAGATCTAGCAATCATTCTCTGACTGCAAATTAAAAAGAGGGTCCTCACCAAATCTGCTATTACTTTAGCTGGGATTTCTCAGCCTACAAAAATACAAGAAAGAGATATTTGTTGTGTTAGTGCCCTAGCCTGTGGCACTTGGTTATAGCATCCTGAGCTAAGATAGCTAGGGAATATGGCTTATGCTGTAAGCTCTTATAAACTTTTTTGATGGATGTATTGAGTATCTAACACCTGGAAGAGACAAAAGGATAACAAAGTAAACTGAATAAGAGCAAAATTAATATAAAATTTTCCCCATTATCTCTTTCAAGATGGCTGTCCCGTATCTCTAACCACTCCACCAAAAACTCCAATCACAGACATTATAACTGAATGTCACATGCATACTACATGTGTGGTGGTTTGAAAGAAAATGGCCCCCAAAGGGAGTAGCACTATTAGAAGGTGTGGCCTTATTGGAGTAGGTGTGGTCTTATTGGAAGAAGTGTGTCACTGTGGAGGTGGGCTTTGAGGTCTAATATATGGTCGATACATCCAGTGAGACAGATCACTTCCTGTTACCTGTGAGTCAAAATGTAAGAACTCTCAGCTCCTCCAGCACCATATCTACCTGCATGCTGCCTTGTTTCCTTCCATAACAATAGTGGACTAAACCACTGAACTGTAAGTGAGCCACCACAATTAAGTGTTTTTCCTTATAAGAGTTGTCAGGGCCATGGTGCCTATTCACAACGATAGAAACCCTAACTAAGAAAACGTGCATTTCAGTGTTTGTTCTTTCTTTCTTCCAGTCTGGATATTTCTTCTGGAAGTATCTCTACTCAGACTGGAAAAGAAGAAAACAGAATATTGTTATATGTGTAAAGAAAGTGGCTGTTTTAATTTGCAGATAGTGTGGAAAGAATAATTGTCTCATGAAGCTCTATCCATTGTTTCCTTATACACATAAAGACACCAAAATTTAGGTTCCTTTTCATTTCTATAACAATCAAATCCTGCAGTTTTAAGATGAATTTTAAGAATACCCAGAGTTTCTTTAGATTGATAAGTGTTGGTTGGCATCACTTTCATGATTGTGGTTGGAAGCGCTTGTTATCTTTGTTATTGGTTCATTGTGGGAATCTCAGAGACAATGCCTTCATCTAACACAGTCTCTAATGATTACATATTGTTTTGCATTTCCTTATCATGCTTTGTAATTCACTCTTTTCATGATTGTGCTTCACAGACCCAGGGTCCCAGCAGAAAAGTAGTTTTTAGATTTTATTTTAAAAGGCAAATGGGGATATTGAAATAATATAATACATGTGAAACAATAAAGAGGAACCATTCAAATTTTTTTTGAAATATCATGGCTAGAAGAAAAATTCTCACATATCTTAAATTTGACACCAGATTCCAGTTGTCTTTCCCAGTACTCTCACCCTCCATCCTTCTCCCTAACTGATGCCTCCTGTTCCCATCCAAATTCCCCATTCTTGGCCCCTCCATCCATCCATTGGCAATGTTCACTCTATTTCCCATTTACAGCGAAATTCACACATCACCTCACCCCACTTGAGTCCTCTTGGTTACTTAGCCTTTCCTGGTCTTTGGATTCGAACATGGTTTTCCTTTATTTTATAACTAATATTCATTTATGAGTGAGTACATGCCATGTGTGTCTTTTGGGATCTGAGTTACATCACTCAGGATGGTCTTTTCTAGTTCCATCTATTTGCCAGGAAATTTCCTAATGTCATTGTTTTTAACAGCTGAGTAATACTCTATTGTGTAAATGTGCCACATTGTCTGTATCCATTCTTTGGTTGAGAGACATGTAATTTGTTTCCAGTTTCTGACTACTATAAATAAGGCCGCTATGAACACAGTTGTGCAAGAATCCTTGTAGTATGGTAGAGCATTCTTTGGGTATATGTTCAAGAGCACCAAAAACCAGAGAATGGAAGTAGGGAGAAATGAAGGAAATTAGTTAATAGCTATGGGATGAAACAAGTATAGGATAGTTCCACATTTCTGAAGGTAGGTTTACTTTCTGATAGTTACAGGAAAACAGATGCCATCTCATCCTACTTACAAATGGACTTTGTAAACTGCCCCACAGCCAATTCAGGAGCAACACATTCTCATCCTAATAGACTGCCCTCCTGTCCTCCTACCACCTTGCATTATTCTATTCAATGTTCATAGCTAACACAGAATCAATGTAAACACTAAACTCTTTCCCTTGTCAAATCATCATTGTAAGACTGTTCTTCAATCTATCTAGCAGACAAGTTTCCAACTGCTAACAACCCTTGCTGATAACTGTAAAACTGGCCTCAGAGACTTGTCCTGTTCTGGATAGCATCTGTAAGTAAGCAGTAATCCCCACTTTCTATTGATAATCCTTGTGTCAAGATGTCTGGCTCAATGCTCAATTTGATTAGAAATTGGAGGAAACAGCATTATATATTTATAAATAAACATTTAATAGAGTAAAATTTCAGCATAAATATGAATGAAGTCAACTGAATTTCTGTTGTTTGGTATTTTATTATATTGAGGATAAGATGTAAAGTTTTATAATGTGATACATTTTAACACAAAAACAGCCATATGGACCTCAACAAACTTAGTAAACTTTTACACAACCACACTTCTCTGGTAGCCTTGAAAGAACATGGAATTGTATAACATGAACAAGTATGTTTAACATCACATTATATTTTGCCTTCCCCTAGTCTAACTCCAGACATTGCCTGATAGGGAAAAAATACTGTATCTTCCAAATATAGCACTTTTTCCTTTTAGGATAAAATCTCTCTCTCTCTCTCTCTCTCTCTCTCTCTCTCTCTCTCTCTCTCTCTCTCTCTCTCTCTCTCTTACACACACACACACACACACACACACACACACACACACACATCCTTAATATTTCTCTAAGTCTTCAAGTAAGCTAGTAAAATAAATTGTCTTTAGTCAAACAAGCCAGACCCAAGAGTACATAAGCCCTGTTCAAAACCTTGTTCTGTATATTTTTTAATTAAATTTATTTTACATACCAATCTTTTTTAAGGGTCTCAGTAAAGGTAAAATGAGAAGATGGTTGAATTAACATTGTATACATTTAACAGCTTGATAAACTGAGACCAACCCCATTAGAATTAAATTGCTTATGTTTGAATTTTAGCTGTATGGGGAATGTTTTTTCATATTTTCATTTACCAATACAGATAAAAGGGACTTTGAGTATGACATAAAATCAGAAATAACCAATCACACAATAAAAATAGAATGTAGATTTCTAAATTCACTAAGAAGATAAATAAGCCAAAAAACATAGAGTCAAAATAGCAAAATGGGAAATAAAAAGAAGAGAAAATGACAAAAATGAGAAAGCAGGACGCGTGCCCTGGAAACCCCACCCATGGCTGCCCCAGTTGCTGGCCAGCAGGGAAGACTCCTGCAGACAGGCTTCCCCACCAACACCCTGCATCAGACCCTGCAATTCACAAGAGCCACTCCCTACCTCAAACCAACCCATCCCTCTGCAACCTCAGTGGCTCCCTGAGACACAGAATCTGACAGCTCTGTTTGGAACAAGAAGTGAGTGAGTCTTCTACCACCCAGAGAGTTCTATCTATAGGACCTAGGCCCTGAGGCACAACCCATGCCCCCCCAACCCCCTCTTATCACTGCCCCAGTTGCAAGCCAGCAGGGAAGACTCCTGTAGGCAGGCTTCCCCACCAACACCCCCCACTGGACCCTGCAAACTACAAGACCCACTCCCTAACCCAAACCCACCCATCTTCCTGTGACCTAAGAGGCTTCCTGAGACATAGAATCTACCAGTTCTGATTGGACCAAGAGTGGCTCCCTGAGACACAGAATCCACCAGTTCCAATTAGACAAAGAGCTAGGATTGGACCAAGAGAGGACCCCTGAGACACAGAGACCTCTTGCACCTGTTGGAGGAAAAGAGGGTAGAGATCCCGGTGCAAAAGTAGATACAACATAAAGAGCAATATGGCATCATCAGAACCTAGCAGTTCTTCAACAGCAAGATGTGAACATTAGAACATAGAAGAAGTAGAAGAAAGCTAACTTTAAAATAACTGGCATTCTGGATTCCATTACCTATGGTCAGACACCTTGCTCACCCTTGAGGTGAGGGTGGGGGGTAGGGGCTGAGTCCTGCTTCAACTGAATGTGCCAGGCTTTGCTGTCCCCCATGGAAGAACTTACCATTTTGGAGGAGGGGAGGAGGGGTGGCTTGGGGAGGTTATGTGGGGCGAGGGGAGCTGGAGGAGGGATGAGAGGTGGATCTGTGGAAAAAATAATAAAGTAAAAAAGAGAAAAAAGTTTACAGCAAGAAAAAACTTTATGAAGATTATAGAGGTCTTTAAAGAGGAAATAAAAAATTCCCTTAAGAAACTGAGGAACAGAAAAACAAAAAAAAAGGAAGAAATCAATAAACCCCTTAAAGAAAGCCAAGAAGATCAAGAAAAAGCAATTAAATGGATGAAGGAAACAGTTCAAGACCTGAAAATTGAAATAAAAACAATGAAGAAGACACAAACCAAGGAAATGCTGGAAATAGAAAATATGAGTAAATGAACAGGAACTATAGATGCAAACTTAACCAACAGAATACAAAAGATGGAAGAGATACAATAGAGGAAATAGATTCATCAGTCAAAGAATACACTAAAACCAAAAAAGTAATAACAGAAAATATCCAGGAAATCTGGGACACCATGAAAAGGCCACACCTAAGAATAATAGGGATAGGAGAAGAATACTAACTCAAAGGTACAGAAAATATATTCAACAAAATCATAGAAGAAAACATTCCCAACTTAAAGAAGGAAATACCTATGAAGATACAAGAAGCTTACAGAACACCAAATAGTCTAGATGCCTCCAAAAAGTCCCCTTGCCATATAATAATCAAACCACTAAACATGCAGAATAAAGAAAGAATATTAAGAACAGCAAAAGAAAAAAAACCAAGTGTCTTATAAAGGAGGATCCATCAAAATAACACCTGACTTCTCAATGGAGACTCTGAAAGCCAGAAGGTCCTGGACAGATGTAATGCAGAAACTAAGAGACCATGGATGCCGGCTCAGACTACTATATCCAGCAAAACTTTCAATCACCATAGAAAGAGTGCACAAGATATTCCAAGACAAAACCAGATTTAAACAATACCTATCCACAAATCCAGCTCTATAGAAAGCACAGGAAGGAAAACTCCAACCTAAGAAGTTAGATGTGCCTATGGAAACACAGGCAATAGATAATCCCACAGCAGCAAATCCCAAAGAAAGAAAATACACACATACTACCACCAAAAGATAACAGAAATTAACAATCACTGATCATTAATATCCCTTAATATCAATGGACTCAATTTGTCTATAAAAAGACAGAGGCTGAAAGAATGGATATAAAAACAGGATCTATCCTTCTGCTGCATACAAGAAACACAGCTCAATTTCAAAGATAGATAATACCTCAGAGTAAAAGGCTGGGAAAAGACTTTCCAATCAAATGGTCTTAAGAAGCAAGCTGGTATCTAATAAAATAGACTTCAAACTAAAATCAATCAAAAGAGATTGATTGGAAAGGACATTACATATTCATCACAGGAAAAATCCACCAAGATGAAGTCTCAATTCTGAAGATTTATGCCCCAAATACAAGGGTAACCACTTATGTAAAATAAACAGTACTAAAGCTTAAATCACACCTCAAACCCACACACTAGTAGTGGGAGACTTTAACAACCCATTCTCACCAATGGACAGGGCTGCCAGACAAAAACTTAACAGAGAAATAGGGGATCTAACAGATGTTATGACTCAAATATACTTAATAGATTCCTACAGAACATTCCACCCTAACACAAAAGAATATACCTTCTTCTCAGCACCCCATGGGACCTTCTTTAAAATCAACCACATACTTGGTGACAAAGCAAATCTCAACAGATACAAAAAAAAGATATAACTTCCTATATCTTACCAGCTTAAAGTTAGATTGTAACAACAACAAAAATTACAGAAAGCCTACAATTGCATGGAAACTGAATCATGCTCAACTGAAGGACCAATGGATCAAGGAAGAAATAAACAAGAAATTAAATACTTCCTAGAATTCACTGAAAATGAAGGTACAATATACCCAAACTTATGGGACACTATGCAAGCAGTGCTAAGAAGAAAGTTCATAGCACTAAATGCCCACATAAAGAAGTTGGAGAAATCTCACATAGCACTTTAACAGCATACCTTAGAGCTCTAGAACAAAAAGAATCAAACTCAAGCAAAAGGAATAGACACGAGGAAATAATCAAATTGAGAGAACAATACAATCAATGAAACAAAGAGTTGGTTCTTTGAGAAAACCAACAAGATAGACAAGCCTTTATCCAAACTAACCAAAAGGCAGAGAGAAGGCATCCAAATTAACAAAATCAGAAATGAAAATGGGGACATAACAACAGACATTGAGGAAATCCAGAGAATCATCAGGTCATACTTCAAAAACCTGTACTCCACAAAATTGGAAAATCTGAAAGAAATGAACAATTTTCTGTATAGGTACCACATACCAAAATTAAATCAAATCCAGATAAACAATTTAAATAGACCAATAACCCCTAAGGAAATAGAAACAGTCATTAAAAGTCTCCCAACCAAAGAAAAAGCCCAGGACCAGATGGCTTTAGCACAGAATTCTAACCAGATTTTCAGAGAAGAGCTAATATGAATACTCTTCAAATTGTTCCACAAAATTAAAACAGAAGTAACATTACCAAACCTTTTTTAATGAGGCTACAGTTATCATGATACCCAAACCACACAAAGATACAACAAAGAAAGAATTACGAACCAATCTCCCTCATGAACATTGATGCAAAAATACTCAATAAAATACTGGCTAACCAAATTCAAGATCACATCAAAAAAATTATCGACCATGACCAAGTAGGCTTCATCCCAGAAATGAAAGGATGGTTCAACATATGAAAATTTGTCAATGTAATATACCATACAGACAAACTGAAGAAAAAAAAACATGTGATCATCTCATTTGATGCTGGAAAAGACTTTGACAAAAATCTAACACCCCTTCATGATAATCATCTTGGAGATAGCGAGAATACAAGGAACATACCTAAACTTATTAAAAGCAACTTACAGCAAGCCAATGGCCAATATCAAATTAACTGAAGAGAAACTCAAAGCTATTCCACTAAAATCAGGAATAAGACAAGGTTGTCCACCCTCCCCATATCTACTCAATATAGTACTTCAAGTTCTAGCTAGAGCAATAAGACAACAAAAGGAGATCAAGGGGATACAAATTGGCATGGAAGAAGTCAAACTATTGTTATTTACAGATGATATGATAGTATACTCAAAACAATCAGTAGCTCTCCTATATACAAATGATAAACGAACTGAGAAAGAAATCAGAAAAAAAATCACCCTTTACAATAGCCACAAATAATATAAAATACCTTGGATTAACTGTAGCTAAGCAAGTAAAGACCTGTATGACAAGGACTTAAGTCTCTGAAAAAAGAAATTGAAGAAGATATCAGAAAATGGAAAGACCTCCCATGCACACAAATAGATAAGATTAACATAGTGAAAATGGCAATCTTGCCAAAAGCAATCTACAGATTCAATGCAATCCTCATCAAAATTCCAACAAAATTCTTCACAGACCTTGAAAGAACAATACTCAACTTCATATGGAAAAACAAAAAAACTAGGATAGCTAAAACAACCTATACAATAAGGCAATTTCTGGGGTGCATCATGACCCCTGACCTCAAGCTCTACTACAGAGCTATAGTAATAAAAACAGCATGGTATTGGCATAAAAACTGACATGTGGACTAATGGAATCTAATTGAAGACTCTGACATTAATCCACACACCTATGAACACCTGATTTTTGACAAAGAAACCAAAACTGTACAATGGAAAAAAGAAAGCATCTTCAACAAATGGTGCTGGCATAACTGGATGTCAATATGTAGAAGACTGCAAACAGATTCATATCTACTATCATGCACAAAACTCAAATCCAAGTGGATCAAAGACCTTGACATAAATCCACTTACACTGAACCTGATAGAAGAGAAAGTAGGACGTAGGCTTAAATGCATTGGCACAGGATACCACTTTCTAAATATAACACCAGTAGCACAGACACTAAGAGCAACAATTAATAAATGGGAGCTCCTGAAACTTAGAAGCTTCTCTAAGGCAAAAGACACAGTAAATAAGACAAAAGGACAGCCAACAGAGTGGGAAAAGATCTTTACCAACCCCATATCTGACAGAGGGCTGATATCCAAAATATATAAAGAATTCAAAAACTAGACATCAAAATACTGAATAATCCAATTAAAATATGTGGTACCAAACTAAACAGAATTATCAACAGAAGAATCTCAAATGACTGAAAGACATTTAAGGAACTGCTCAACATCCTTAGTCATCAGGGAAATGCAAATCAAAATGAAGCTGAGATACCCTTTTACCTGGCAGAATGGCTAAGATTAAAAACACTGAAGACAGCTTATGTTGGAGAGGATATGGAGCAAGGGGAACACTCCTCCACTGTTGGTGGGAATACAAACTTGTACAGCCACTCTGGAAATCAGTATGGCAGTTTCTCAGAAAATTGGGAATCAGTCTGCCTCAAGACCTAACTATATCACTCTTTAGCATATACCTAGGAATGCTGAATCATACCACAAGGACACATGCTCAGTTATGTTCATAGCATCATTATTCATAATAGCCAGAACCTGAAAACAGAAGAATGAATAAAGAAAATGTGGTACATATACACAATGGAGTACTACTCAGCAGTAAAGAACAATGACATCATGAAATTTATAGGCAAATGGATTGAACTAGAAAATATCATCCTGACTGAGGTAACCCAGACTCAAAATGACAAAGGTGGTATATACTCACTCATAAGTGGATACTAGATGTAAAGCAAAGGAAACCAGACTACAACCCACAGCTCCAGAGAAGCTAGCTAACAAGGAGGATCCTAATAGGGACACATAGATTGCCCTGGGAGAGGAAATAGAGGAGTTCTCCATGAGTAAACTAGAGATGGGAGGCAATAGAGGGTAGGGGATGGGGAATGAGAACATAAGTGAATGGGATGGTCAAGCTCCAATAGGGATGGAGTGGGAGAGCAATGAAAGAGATTCCCTGATAGAGGGAGACATCATAGGGATAGGGAGAAACCTGGTGTTAGGGAAGTTCCCAGGAATCCTCAGGATGACTCCAGAAATAGTGAAGAGGGTGCCTGAACTGGCCTACCCTGGTAATCAGATTGGTGAATAGCCTAACTACCATCCTAGAGCCTTCATCCAGTAACTGATGGAAGCAGATACAGAGATCCACAACCAAGCACCAGGCTGAGCTCCAGGAGTCCAGTGGAAGAGAGAGAAGAGGGATTCTATTAGCAAGGAGCATCAAGATCATGATGGGAAAACCTACAGAGACAACCAAACCAAACTAATGGGAACTCATGAACTTTAGACCAACAGCTGTACAGACTCCATGGGACTGGACTAGGCCCTCTGCATAAGCAAGATAGTTGTGTAGCTTGATCTGCTTAAGGGACCCCATGGCAGTAGGATTGGGATCCATCCCTGGTGCATGAGCTGAAATTTTGGAACCCACTACCTATGGTGGGACACCTTACATAGCCTTGATGCAGGGGCAGAGGCTAGAACCTGCCTCAACTGAATGTACCAGGCTCTGCTGACTCCCCATGGGAGGCTTTTCTTAGTCTGAGGAGGGAATGAGAGGTGTGTTCAAGTGGAGGAGGCTGGGGGTTGGGAGGAGAGAAGAGAGGGTGATCTGTGGTTGGTATGCAAAGTGAATAAAAAATTTCTTAATCAAAAAAAGAAAAACAGAAAGCAGATAGCACAAAAAAAAAAACAGCCCCACCACCTCTGTCTTACAGTCTTGACTCCGAGATGTCAAGAATCTTTTGCTTCCTGTTACATATGGAAACAGGGATAAGGAAGTAGGCATTTGAAGTTCAGTCAAACCCAGAGAAAGAAGTGAAGGTGCCCTTACCATATACTGTATGTAGTATGTGTATGTAACATATCTGATTGCTTGCAGCACTTCCTTTCACAGAATCCCAAATGCAACTCTACCTTTATTATAAATTAAAGGAAATGGAGCAAAATAATTCCCCTGTTGCTGAAGAGAAAACTGTAGTCAACAGTAGATGGAAGGTATGAAAGGGAAATAAGATAAGGTCAAAAGTATAAATTTGGATTTCCTATGCTATAACTGGGAAGCTTTGAAAGGCAGCTTAGAAGTGCAATCTGCACAGCTGAGGCAGGAGATTGAAAGGGTATAGCAGCAATTTCTAAATCCCAAATATGAGTTTCTGGGCTGTGGAATTATAGTAAAGATAGAAATACTACTTTTCAGATTATTTCTAAAGAGTGTATTTGTTTGATTGACAAGTATTAAAAAGTTATGTCTCTTCTGTCTCCTAAGGATACAAAAGTCTCCAGTGTGCACCAGATAATATTTACTGAGAAACCAGGCCACATTTCTGTGAAGAGTATCTTTCTTCATTTACCTATTGGCCTGTGACAGGAATTTGTTTCCTTAGTGACTATCCAGTCCAGTACCAAGATAATATGTTCCCTAGCCACTTATTCTAATGTCACACTCTATGGAGTATGCATCTTCTAGTAACAAAAGAAATCAGTTTAGAGAGAACAGCTCTGTGGGATGTGAAATGCTTTGCTGTCTTGGAACTTTCAGTTCAGGTCACAATGACCTGTCTTGATGTCTGTGTTAGTGACAAATTCTCACTCATAGTAAGACACAACTGAGCATCTCATCAATGACCCAATGCTGTTAGTTTTCTCTTATATGAATGCATTTCACAGTGCCAAAACCACCAAGAGAAAATGCTTCCTTAAGTGTGATGCTGTTCAGAACTCCAAATATTAGCTTCACACCTGCATATCCTAGACACAATTACAGTGTGCTTTAGAACTATCAGACAAAATCTAACTGAATCTGTGAGACTTAGCTTCTAAAACATCTTCATCATGACCAAATGCAAACTGGTATTCTTAATTTGGTCTTAACACAGGAAAGGATAACAATGGAAAATTATGAAATCTAGAATTCAGATAAAATTTCATTGGTGTTTGATCACAGTATCATGGTTAATTTAAGTGTTAACTTTAATGGCAACTAGGTGACTACTATGTGGGAACTTTTTGTATTCCCTTGGTATTTAAGTTCCCTTAAGTACAAAATTATTCTAAATTAAAAGGTTTTTTAACTACTTTTCTAGAGTTTGAGCATGGTGGTTCATGCCAAAAAATCTAACACTTGGGAAAGTGAGACAGGTTTACCACAAGTTCAAGGCTGATCTGGGCTACATGGTGACTACACAAGGAAAGAGAAGTATTTAGACATTCAGAAGTTAGAAGATCCAATACTGATGCTTCACCCCTGAGACCTGAAAAGTCATACTAGTCATGCAACTAAAGAAGGGTCTATGGAATTCAAATGATAGGTAGGGTTGGTTCTATTTTATCTCATTGTGGAGTCACTGAAACCCTAGATCAGTTCTGTGGTTATTTACCCAGAACCTGGTTCATAGGCATAAAAGTAAGCAAAGTATACAATGGCAATCTTTCCACTGAAGAACAACATGCAGTAACTTACGTTTCATTTTCTGTAAATAGATACCAGTCTTAACTAAGTACAGGTTAATGTATAAGAGTTGACTAGTGTGTTGTGAACCATTAGAAACATAAAGACTGATAACAATAAGCTTTGAAGGAGAATTCTATGGATGGGTAGTTATGAAACTATGCTATCTCCTCTGAGAAAAATAAATGGTTTGTGGCTCAAACTGTGACTCTTCAGGATATACCTCTATAACACAAATTTTTAAACAGTCTTATTAATAAAAAACACAGAGCCAGATATAAGGGTGAAAACTGAGAGATCACAGAAGCAGAAAGAAGTCAGCCACAAGTTCTTACTGTTAAGAAATCCTCAGCCAAGAGAGAGCTACTCCCTGTAACTCATGCCTATAAACCTTTCTGTGCCTTGCCATCTTACTTCCTCTCTCTGCCCAGCTACATTGCTTCCTCTTTCCACCCAGCTCTATCGCTTCCTATCTGTCTGTACAGACCTCCAGACTTCTATGTTTAACTAGTGCTAGGATTAAAGGATTGTGCTACCAATGCCTGACTTCTATATTTAATATAGTGGCTGCCTTTTTCCTGAGATCCCCAGGCAAGCTTTATTTTTTAGAGCACAAATAAAATATCACTACATACCTCCACATCCTTCCCAGGCCATGTACTAACCAATGATTAGACACAGTGGACCAGGCTTACTGATATTCACTTCTTATCATCTACAAACCATCAGACATGCATATAGTAGTTTTGTGCAAGGATAACAATACTATAAACATAACACTTAAGACTTAGGAAAAAAGTAATATTCATCCCTGTTTTTTTTTCTTTTTTATTATTTTTGAGACACACTCTCACTCTGCAACCAAGCTATCTTAGAATATGCTGTATAGCAGAAGCTGGCCTGGACTTCATCATGGAGCACAGCCTGGCTTCAAACTCATAGCAGTCCTCTAGTCCTGTCCTCCCAGGTCTTAGAATTCCTGATAGAGATACCATACCTTGTGGAATTTTTGTACATTTGTTATTTTTGCAAACTAATGATTCATATCAACTTCTCCTCACACAAGCCTATCAGTGTTAGTTTCTCCAGAGCATATATTCACTGTATCTGCTCATGATATTGAAATTCTCATGATATTGAAAGCCTTTCATTACTGTTTTATATTTTTGCTTCTTTGGTGGTATTATTGAAATTTTCTTGGGGTGCTACAAGACATGCTCATATAAAGATAGCTAACTCAACCAGTGAATGTATATGCATACTCTGCCTACCCTACTGACTGGTAATCCCCATTTCCCACTCTCCCTGTTTCCAAGCAATACTGAAGTTGGGCATATTAAAAACTCTAAAGTAGCCTCCAAGTACTCAAGTGGAAGAGACACAGCCAGCTCTGACTTCAGATAAAAAGCTAGAAACAAACAGTCTCAGATTGGAGAAAAATGTGTAGAAAGCAGAGGCAGGCAGAAGGCTTCGTTTGTTGAGGCAGTGAACTTCTGAATTAGAAGTGCTTGAAGGAACTGAACATTCTTCTCGGTGATTGTCCACACACAGCCCAAAGACAGAACAGTCTTGTTACTGGTAAGAGAGTTTCAGAGGTCTCTCAGATGGAACATCTAACCAGCAGTTGTATTATCTTCAGCGGAAGCCTAATCCAGTAGAGGCCCTGACTCTCTTCAGTTCTAGAAAGCCTGACAGATGGAGAAGCAGTATGAGAAAAAGTTGGAAACTAGCAGAGATTGGTTTGTGCAGCTTACAGAAAAGAAGCTACGTGTATAACATAAAAGTTCAAGGTGAAGCAGGAAGTGCTGAAATAGAAGCTGAAGCAAGCTATCAGATCTAGCTAAGATGACTAACGAAATGGGTTATGCTAAACAGGAGGCTTCCGGTGTGCATGAAACTGGGAGTTCTCATAGCTAGAGAGGCTAAAGGCTTCAGAGCTTCCAGGACTGTGTGGAGGTTCATAACAGGCCACAGTAGCTAGAATTGTAGCTTGAAGCCAATGCATATGTTCCACTCCAAAGACTTGAAGAGTTATATTAATTTTTTTCTGCCCATATTCTGGAAATGGGACACAAGAAGTCTAGAAGATAGTATTTGCTTACTGCACGACTTAGAATTTCTATCCCACTTTCAGGAACTGTAAGAGAAAAAAAAAAAAAGGATTCTTCTCAAAATATCACTCCTGATTAAAATGCACCTACTCAAACTACAGGGCAGGTAGGTTGATATCTTTGCTTCTACTAACACATTATTAAAATTCTGCAGCCATGAGTTCTCAAGTACCAATTTTATCTTGCAGATATTAATATAAAAGAAATACAAAAATTATAAAGCTACAACTTTCCATATATAGAAATTTCTCTGAGGAATCAAGGCAAAGAAACTGATAACTTTCTAGAAATGATTCACTATCTTTCATGTAACTGAATATTTGTGATTTGTTGGAGAAGTACAAAAATATCAGCATTACTAGCAGTTAGTTCAACAGAAATTAATTTCAACCCCCGTGGATGACTTTGAGCATGTCAAGATTTCAGTGGAGGAAATAATTACAGATGCAGTAGAAATACCAACAAAAATAGAACTGGAAATGGAGTGTGAAGATGTGGCTGAATTATTAGAATATCAGGATAAAATTTTAACAGATAAAGAGCTGCTTTTAAAGAAAAACAAAAGAAAGGATTCCTTGAGGTTAGATGTGGTAGTGAACACTGTTGGAAGGTCCGAAGTGTTCAGAACATTTCATTGACTTAATTGATAAAGCAATAGCAGGAGTTAAGAGTGCTGAGTGTAATTTTAAGAGCATTTCTACAGTGGACAAAACACTATCAGAGAACTACAAGGAAATCTGTCACCTAAGAGAGTAAGTCAATACAGCAACCTTCCTGGCTGCCTTCTTTTAAATAAATGCAAAGTCAAACCCAAACTACAACAGCTTCCACCCTATTCTGTCAACGGTTATCAATATCAAGGCAGGTTCCTCCACCCAAAGTGATTATGACTCACTGAAGATTCAGATTATTGTATTGGGGGCAATAAAATCTTTCAAATGAAACTATGTACAATTTTTTTCTAAACAGGACAGTATTGCACACTTGTTAGACTACCATTGTCAGAGTTTGAGTGTGAAAGGTCCCCCATAGGCTCATGTGGTTAGAACTCGTTCTATAGCAGATTGCACTGTTTTTGCAAGGTTTGAGAACACTTAGGAGGTAGAAATTTGCTGGAGAAAATGAGTCGCTGGGAGTAGGCTTGAGGTTTTATAGCTTTCCCCCACTTTCTGTCTGCTATCTGTGCCCTGACTGCTGATGCAGGGTGACCAGGCTCTTCCCATTCCTGCCACTATACCTTCAGTATCAGGATGTACTATGTCCTGATACTGTGAACCAAAATAAGACATTGCTCTCTAAAATTCCTAGTCATGAGTTGGTTGCAGCAATGAAAGTATCTAATATAACCCTGTAATAGAAATATAACTTTTATATACACACGGAAACGAAAAGCGTTTTGTAACACGCTGTTGTGATAACCACTTCGCTGCATTTGTCTGGGAAAGGCCCACAAAGGCAACACACACACACACACACACACACACACACACACACACACACACACACACACTTGTGTTAACTTCTTCCATATTTTTTTTACTTTGTGATGAACGTGTAGAAACGATAAAAAGTGTGGCTAAAGGGAAGAAGTAAAAACAAGTCCTGCTGCTCCATAGCACTTCTCAGGATCTTGGTGCACATATCTAGTAGCTCCCAGTCAGACACTCACTATCATTCATACAAATCCTCTATTTAATCTCAGCATTAAGACCTGCCATAGCAATCCCATTGCATAAGTATGGGGCTAGATTAAATGAAGATGAGTAGCACAAACAAAACTGATTTTTAGAATCAATAAACTTAGAATAAAATTTATGTGGCATGTTTCATTATACATAATTGTTATTTTGCTGCTTAATAAATAAATCACAGTTGGAATTAGGCCACAGAAGTATTAAAAGTGATTTTTTACAACCAAACTAAACTTTGAACATTTGCATTTTATGCTGTGCCTAATATTAATAAGATTTCCAAGTGTCCCACAGACTTTACTTTTTAATTCTCTTCTCTGGCGAATCAGCATAAGCACTCTGACAATGACTGTGATGTTAAGAAAGTCAGGTCTGAGAGGTCCTGCCCCACCAACTCCTGTCCTGCCCCTAGAAGTATTTGGTTTATATTTATATCTCACTGTTGCAAACTAATCACCAGAACTTGAGGTGTCTTTGCAGTTGGCTGGTCTCTGCACCATGCCTGGTCCTCTTAGGGACACAACAGATTCCCAGGCCCTGGAACTTCAGACAATGTCAGTTACCCAGTCCAGGTATAGCTCAGCACATGTGGATAAGTAGTGAATGGGGAGAAGTAAAACAAGGAAAAAATATGCGTTCCAGAGGCTGGGAAGATGAGCTTTAAGGAACATAAAAGACAGAGGTGAGCCCAGAGACCTGACTTCTAACTCAGGTTCTTTAGCATTCTAAAAGACTACAGCTGCTTTATTCTCAGGGTCAGTCTTAAGACCAATTTAATTTAGGAATGAGGTGGATACTGGCCAAAAATATGTCTAACCATTCATGCCTGAAATTATTTGAGCATGCACAAAGAAAGCCTTGATTCCCAATGAAAGAAACACAATAAAATACTAATGCCAGAGAGAATTCACTTATTCAAAGAATAAATGAAAATTGCATACAGATTAATAGAATTCTGGGGCTGGACCTTAGAGATCAATTATAGCAAGACCTTCATTTTCTGATGAGACGATTGAAATCCAGAGAAGCTTTACTATGGAGAGTATAATAATTTCTTAAGTCCCAAAACACTGAAGACAGAAGTAAAGTGGAATTTTTTAATGTAAGTTTTGGGACAAAGATAATGACTGGTAATTTTCTACATGGATATATTAGTTTAATTGAACTTATAACCTTGCAAATGTCTTAGGAAAAAAAGGTTTGACAACTATAAATTGAGATACTCAGTGGATTATTAGTGAAGTTGGGAATTTGAAGGATTGATATTGTAGCAGTCAATAGACTTTAGAACAGGCCTCAGAAGATGTGTACTCTCTGCTCCACTAGCCCTACATCATGGTCCTAGACAAGATATCAGGCCTCTTCTGATATTCTCCAGGCCACATAGTGTAAAACCCAGAGGCAAAAATGTAGTTTCCAATACTAAAATGTCGATTCAATACTCTGCATATCACTTGCTGCAAACTCTGAAGTCACTATTATCAATATCAGAGGATTTCCACTAGATGCTTAGTCCTGTTCAGTGCATCTTAAGAAACAAACGCAAACAAAAGTTTCTCCAATCATTTTCACTGCTGCTGCTCCATATCAAGATTGTCTTAGGTCCCATATGACTGATGTTAAAATTATACACAATGGGAAGCTCTGATTAGTGATAAAATTCTAACCAAAATGATGAAAAGTATCTCAGAAGAATCAGACAGCAGCAAAGCTACAGTCACTGTTTACCCCAAAGAATGATGAGCTTGTACATTAAAGAACTGCTTCAGTAAAGCTTATGAAAACTTCTATGATAAAGACTAAAAATGAAGGATTTTAGAATTTGGTCTCCAATTAACAGTGGAAAGGAGCTGTTTCTTATCAACACGTTCAGTAAAGCAAGATTCTGTTTGGTAGCTCTTCAAATGACTGATTAAAGTGTTTTGAAAATGAATCACAGTATTGCTCAGATTACAGAATCTTATCAGGCCACAGAAGAAGGTTTTTAATTATTGCCTGAAAGCCAGTGATGAGATACTTTGGGAAAGGATTTGAAAGAGTTGACAGTGCCAAATGCCTTACCCTCTCTTCTTCATCCCCTTTTGACTAAACTAGCAGTTCAGGTTCAGTGGTGCCTCCTACTCCAGAGAGATGTACACAGCTCTGTCTCTCATGCATAGCTTTAGTTTAGACCTAAAAAATGATTTCTTTCTAAGACTTTTAGAAAGAACAAAAGTATTCACTTATATCATCCATTCAAAGACTAAGCATTATTCAAATATTTAAATTATTAAAATTTTCAACCATCTGGAAATGTAATAGTTGGAGAAGTGCTGAAGAGCTTTGAAAAATTACAAATTGTTTCAAATTTTAAAAAAGACCATGAATGGGTGCTACCATTTGTATTAATTTATCCTACAACACTATAGACCCCAGAACCCTCTTCGATGGAGCACGTGATTTCCACAAAAGCTGCTATACTCATACACTTTTCCCAGCAAAGAGTTTGGATTTCTGAGCTTTCCTGGCTTACAGTTTTGAAGCAAATCCTGCCATAAATTTTCACACGTGTCTCTGACTGATTCCAGTGGGATCCTGTGTGAGTTCAGCTCACAGGGTCCCCAGCCTGGTAGGCTGTGTCCTGCCAGAAACATATTTTATAGTTTCCAATTACCAACTTTCTATTTCCTAAATCATCTACTCAGATTTTCACAGTAAGTCTCTTCCTATATCCTTTGACATTTGAAGACATAAATTTCAAAGCCTGGGTAAGCCCTTTTTAGTTATAATCTTAAATTATTTCCTTAACCTGCAGCCACTGTGGTCTACCTTGCCTGCAAGGTCCAAACACTGTCACTAGTACTGGCTTCCAAAAAAAAAAGAAAGAAAGAAAAATTATAATGATCTTAGGATCTTTATAGTGAGACTGAAAATGAGAGCAAGGGCTTGTATCCTTCCATTTGGTTGTCAACAGAGATGAATAGAATTTGTTCTTTTCATAAGAATTTTGACATTTATGAGGACTTGTGCTTCAGGTAACAGGGAATGTGAATTAAAGTGGCATGAACAATAAGAACATTTTAGCATGTCGCATATCAAGAATCCTTGAAGCCCAAGTTTCAGAATTCATTAATTTAGCTGCTTAAAAATGCCAGGGCTCAGCCGGGCGGTGGTGGCGCACGCCTTTAATCCCAGCACTCGGGAGGCAGAGCCAGGCGGATCGCTGTGAGTTCGAGGCCAGCCTGGGCTACCAAGTGAGCTCCAGGAAAGGAGCAAAACTACGCAGAGAAACCCTGTCTCGAAAAACCAAAAAAAAAAAAAAAAAAAAAAAAAAATGCCAGGGCTCTATGCTGGCTTTCCTACTGCTGTGATTTCTGTGTCTCACCACAAAATGAATGTCTTCAGCTTCTCACCTTCAATAGCTGAAGGAAGGGCTTCAGACTCTTGCTTTGTTACAGATCCTTAACTCCCTGGAGTTAAGAGTCATGTGTGAAGCTCCATCTTCTTTCCTTATACAGTATGAACCTGAATAAAGTTCGTTTTGTGTAGAAAGAACGAATGTACAGCAGCCAGTCAGCAGCCGTGATAGCTGAAACTCCTTGCTTGTCCCATTACTTTGCCTGCTTTTGGTCTAACTCCACATGCAAGGACAGTTTCAGATAGAGATACAGGGTATATGCATGTAGGTGTGGTGCCCAGGAACCTAACAAGCTTTGCTCCAAGGAAGGACCCCATTTTCAAACAAGGCATCATAGGCAGAGCTATCAAAATAACTAAAGAAATATTTCAAGAACAACTAATTATGTTCACTTTATCATAGTCCTAACATGAGTACACATTTTATTTTATTATGTATCCATTCATATAAACATCAGTTGTATAGACTTTTTGAACAACATTCAAGTTTTTAATTGTGCATAATGCTCTACTTTCTGTATTCTTCAATGGAAAAATTTAGGTCCTATGGCTGTAATAATGGAGGCCCAGAGCAAAAGGAACAAAAGTAAGCTAGGATTTGGAATAGTGAAACATTAATAAAAATGTAAACTCAAAAATGAATGTAGAGATCAATTCAGAGCCATGTGCAGCAGATATGTGGACAGGAAAGGACTTGAAAGTCAGAGGCTAAGATATGACCATAGATATCAGTGAACACATAGTCTGAGACAAAATGCAGAATCTCTACACTGAGATAAGACTAAGGTTATGTCAGCATTCCTCAGAGAAGGATGAAAACCTGTGACATCTATGCCACAGAAAATTTACAGATGAATTAGCAAGTTCCAACAATAAAGGACATATGTGCACCAACTACTAATTGTTAAAATTAGCCAGGCAGTGGTGGTGCATGACTTTAATCCCAGCATTCAGGAGGCAGAGCCAGGCAGATCTCTGTGAGTTCGAGGATAGCCTCGTCTAAAGAGTGAGATCCAGGACAGACACCAAAACTACACAGAGAAACTCTGTCTCGAAAAACATATATATGGATAGGGTCCAGGGAGATGGGTCAGTATGTAAAAGCATTTTCTATGTAAGCTTGATGACCCAAATTCATATTCCCAGGACCCATATAGAAGCTGGATTCAGTTGCTCACAGTCTGTAATCCCAGAGAGCCTACAAGGACCTGGGAGATGGAAACAAGACAATAACTCCTCTTCTCCCTCTCCTATCTTCCTCCCCCTTTCTCTCCTCTTCTTTTCCCTCCTCTTTTCAGCTATTTACCCTAGAAACAGCCTCATAATATTATGAGAAGGTCCAGTAGTGAGGACAAGACTACACAGAGACATTCGAATTAACACCCCTGTTAGATGCTCAACTAACAGCCAGCATCAACTGGCAGGCCCTTGAGTAAGGTAACAACCTGAGAGTTACAGTCCAGATGAGGGAGGGTTCAAGCATCACAGAATGGAACCAAAACATTCTTGCAATGTCCCATTTGAATTCCTGATCCACAGAGACCATGTTGGTTTAAGCCATAACATTTTGAAGTAATTCAAAACACCAGTACACAATAACACAGGAAATGACAAAATCGCCACACAGATGAGTGCAAAATGCTGAATACGACTTGGTATAACTTTAAGTAATAACTAGAGAATTGAGAATATTTAATTGGTAAATGAATCCATTCCTCACAATGAACTCACAGAATTCATTGAATCAAGGAGTGCATACAGCTGCCACATGCTAGAGGTCTGGGCACCACTAAACATGGTCAATGACGACATTAAAAAAAAAATGACTGCATGAGAGGAAGACAGGTACAGAAAGATTAACTTTTTATGCAAGCCTCCCCAGTTAACATCCCTGTTCAGTCACAAGCAGCTCTGTCACACTAGACAGGTAACGTTTATAACCTCAGTTTTCCGTACTTGTCAAGACCCTGTTCGAGAGCATTAAATGGGTCAGAATAATGTATGTTAAACAGCATACAATCAATTATTGTTGGTTAACCATAACAAAATGCGTGAACTGTCACCAGTAGTATGGTCCCAAATAATCTCTGTCACTAGGGCTGGCCCTTAGTGTATTATTTAGAGATTTGGATGTGATAAGTCATTAGAAGTCCTCCTTTTGCATAAATGGTTTGAGAAGTTCCAATGTCCTTTTTAACTTTTATTACTGATTTCTTGGATCCCACCTGCTATGATTTGAGTCTGACATGCCACTTGCACCTTATTGGCTCTTGCTTTGAGTGCTTGGTTCTTACCAAGTAGCACTCCTTAGAGAGGCTCTTTAGTCACTTTAGTGACTGCGACTTAGCTGGAGGAGAATCAAGAGTGAGACAAATCATTGAGTATATCCTATCCTTGGTCCCTTTCTTTCCCCCTCTCTGACTCCTGGTCAGCCAGAAATCACATTCTCCCAGTACCAGTGGAATTCTGCCCAGCCACCTGGTGCAAAGAACACATGGACTGAGCCCTCAGAAACCAAGATTCTGAATCTTTCCTCTTTTAGATTGTTTCCGTCAAATTTGGTCATGGCTATACAAAACCCTCATTAATCCTACATTTATTAAATCTTCCTAATTACTTGTAGAAAATAATCACAGAGTTGTAGAGTTGTAGTTGCTTAACAATTGGTAGGTGAGGTTTGTACCTCTTGTCTGTAATTCACGAACATGGCAAGTATTATTTCCAGTGATGCCTCCATTTCCATAGAGGCATTTCTGCCATAATATTTTTGAAATAACTATCAGGTATTACTCTACATGATATTTGCTGTTTCATAAAATAACCCAGGAGGTGAAGAGTATATAAATTACAGGGAAAGAAGAATGTTGACTCCAGGTCTTCCATTAACGTTATTGCATACTCAAGCTCTGAGAAGCTGATCAGTAAGGCAGGCAGATAATAAGCAGCTTCGTGCAATGATACCCTGCTGCTGATAGTCAGACACTATGAATCAGATTCATCTGATATTGTCATCTTCTGTTGTACTTCCCTGAAAGACTCAAAAGGGGAACAGAAAAGGATGCTGACCTCATGTGAGAACACACATGCATTTGGAGCTCTGCATTTTGCTGCTACTTCAAGGACATCAGAACAGAATTGTCATCCAAGGGCATTTATAAAATAGAGAGAATCTCTCTAAGATTTAGTGCAGACTATTATCTTTATCTTACCTGTCATTCCTGTCCCTGGAGCTCTCTTCATTCCCAGACCACAAGTGGTACTTGATTAATGTGTGCTGGACTGAATGTAAGTATCAGGTCAGAAAGCAGACACAAAACCTTCTGAAAACTATTATGCAGAGCCTGATGCTTAAAGTTGTTTCTCCTCCAAGACCCACTATACCTGTTACTTTGTTTTTCTCTTGCTATCTGGTATTTTCCCTGGTTAGAACTATGTAGTATAGAATGGAGTGCAAGAGCAAAGTCCCCACAACAAGGCTGGGCTGAGTTCAAATCCCAGTTCTGCCACTTTCTAGTAATACCTTAGGCAGAGTTCAGGATTTTATCAATAAACCAGAGACTAATGATGCCTACTGGGCTGGATTATTGTCTCTGGATAAGCCCATACGTTTATGTGAAGTAATCACACAGAGGCCAGTGTATACAAAGCAATTGACTAGTGTCCCTCACAGTTGCAGCCAAACCATCTGGCCCAGTGTTGGGCTTGCCGGCTAGGGTCAGATGCCCTCACTGGCCTGCACTCTTGCAGCAGGAGAAAGTGGCTGGAGAGAGCTCACCTTCCAGAGCTCAGAGTGTGCTGTACAGGAAATAACACCTGTGGTCCTCGGAATGTGCACTAACTGCTGTGCACTAACTGCCATTTTATTTCATGGACAGATAGATAGTTTCCTGCCAGTTTGGTTTCTATTGGTGCCAAATGGGTCCTGAAAATTCAACAAGATCTTGATTTTTCTCAGCAAGTTAGGTAGTCTTGCCAACCTTCCCCTAAATTATCACCAAGCAGATTCAGAAATACATCATTGTGTTTTTTTAAAGAGTGTATTTTAAAGGTTTGAAATACTGCCACCTACAGACTTGTGTTGCGAAAAGACGACAATGGCAGTGATCATGAAAGATCTCCAAAATGGAATTTGGATGTGGACCCCAAATGTCACCTGAAAATTCTACATTATTCTTCAGACCTATCCAAGTTATTTACATTTTTGTATAAACAACCATTATCAAGCAAGAATATAAAAATAAATCATAGTGGATGTGACTAATACTCTGCATAATTAATGATGGATGCTCAACCAGTGGTCTGATGTAATCAACTCATACTCTGCATAATTAATAATGGGTGCTCAACCAGTGCCTGATGTAAGCAACCTGCTACTTTTGTTTTTGAGCTATTTCCTTTCATTCAGAACTGAATGGTAAATAATATGACATAAGTAGTTAGGCTTTAGTCTTAATTTTGTATGAATTTGAAGGAAAAAAATTAAATGAGGAGCCGGGCGGTGGTGGCGCATGCCTTTAATCCCAGCACTCGGGAGGCAGAGCCAGGCGGATCTCTGTGAGTTCGAGGCCAGCCTGGGCTACCAAGTGAGCTTCAGGAAAGGCGCAAAGCTACGCAGAGAAACCCTGTCTCGAAAAACCAAAAAAAAAAAAAAAAAAATTAAATGAGGTATTTATTTCCATTCCACAAGAAAAGAAAAGGGTTTTAAGAGCACAAGAAACAAAGAAATATCCTACTATAAGTATATTGAAGGTTTCCAGTTGCTGTGAAGCAGTGACCTCCAAAGAAAAGCATTTCCATCTGGGAGAGTGACCCATTTAAATTTTAAATTTTAAAGGACATCCTTTAAAATTACCAGATTCATAAGCCAACCAGCCCAGTTTCCTGGAGAACACCCTCTGACTACAGAGCTGCCTGCAAGGGATATGGAGAGCTCTAGGCTTGCAGCCTCTGTGAATCATCACCCACATTAAAGTGGCCTTTTCAGTGAGACCTTTGAGCTGTCTGTGTTTAGCAACCCCTCATTAATGCTTCTGTTAGTAATCCTAATAAGATCATTATTTCTTCAAATTGGACTTTAGTACAATTGCTACTTTAGTCTATCATTGGTTACCTATCTGGGGTAAATAGATATTTGTTTATGCCTCCCCCAAAAAAGTCGCATTACACCAATTTTCATTAGTATATTGACTAATTGCATGTGTTCTAGCCCATCTTTCTTGCTGGCTTATGTGGATTAGAAAATTATTGCTATTGGTTTTCACTAATCTTTGGATCTGGTTTTGTTGTTGTTGTTGTTGTTGTTTTGGTTTGGTTTGGTTTGGTTTTTGGGTTTTTTTTTTAAATATTTTTACCTACCACCTCCTCCTTGAAGGGGCTCTAGCCAGCCTGAGCATGGCAAACATTAATCTGGAAGACCTTGCCCTTTTCCCCCATTCCCTCTACATTGCTGAAAACTGTTTGATTACATTCCTAAAGCTAGCCACCAAGGTCTACTCCCTTATTTGGCCACTTCCTCCTCCTGAGGCTGACTACCAAAATCAAGATATCAAAGTATTGAAGTCTAGCAATCAAAAGCCCTATTCGGCTGACCTGATTAGCATGCCCAATTAAAATTAAGCACCTCATCCTCCTAAAATGGGCTTTCCCCTTTTACCTTTATAAACTGCCATTTTCTTATTGGCCATGTCTGCCTCCTCTCTATCCAGAGGCAGTACTATGTCCCTCTTGGACAAATACCCCTTCTCCTTCTCCTTTTTTGTCTATCTCCTGCCTTTGTCTCTTATTCCCTGTGCTCTGTCCCTCTGGGGAAATAAATTGCCTTTGTTCTAAGAACTTGGTCTTGGGTGTCTTGAGCGAACTTCAAAGTTCCCTACACTCCCATTACTCTGACCATCCATCTACAGACACAAGAAGAATAAAACATCCCACCACCACTTTCCAGTGCCAACAGGAATTAACTAAAACAGTACTGACATGTTAGATATATTTTGAGTCATTTGGTAGAAAATGTCATATTTAGGAAAGCATTAAAAATGTTTTGCCTTCAATCAATGTTCTATCTACAGCCCAAGAAATACTGTAAATCAGTGAGGCTATGAGAGATAAGGATAATGTCCTAGCTTTATTTCTGTTGTTGTATTATTATTATACCATGACTAAAGCAACTTGGAGAGGAAAGGATTTATTTCATCTTATATTTCCACATCATAGTCAATCATGGAGAAAATCAAGGCAGGAACTAAAGCAGAGACCATGGCAAAATGATGACCACTGGATCGTTGTAAGTGTTACAGTTATGAGGGGAAAGTTTCCCCTAGTACGAGTGTTGCAGCTCTGAGAGGAAATCCCCAATGTACATGTTACAGCTCTGAGGGGAAAGGCTTCCCCTGTGTGAGTGTTTCGTCTCTAAGGGGAAAGGCATCCTGACAGTCAGGAGCCAAGGAAAACCACAAAGCCACACCACACAACAAACCTCACACAAGATGGGGGCTGCTTCTGCTCAGGCCAGAAGTAGCAGGAAACTGAGCAGGAGACAGGCTTATATAGGGTTTCTTGAGGTGTAGTAGGACAGGCCCGTAGAGTCAAGGAAATTGGCTCAAACCAGTTGCTAAGGCACGCACATAACATACTTCTCTATGAGCCAACCTGGAGTCTGCCTGAGGGCCTAGCAACAGGTGTTATCCAGAGTTCTTGATTATGCCCAGCTTAAGAGGGGCAACCATGCCATGTCACCATATCTTGCTGTCAGAGCCCCTGATCACTCCCAGACAATGAAAGATGACCTCACAATGTCACCAGATTGGGACATAGCCTGGGTGCTGGGAGATGGGTATATAAGGCCTTCCTTGTTACTGAAAAAAATGAGTGCTGTTTGCCTTTTCATCTGACTCCTGATGTCTGTGTTGTTGATGCCATGCCTTCTCACTCCCTCCCTTGAGGGAGCCATTAGGACCCAGCAACACTGAGGGAGGAAATTCCCAGGGTGGTGATTTCCAGGGTGGGTACTGGTGTGATTTTAATTCAAATCCAGGGACTGGTGGGTTTTTGAGCTCAGGGATTGGTGGCTTTTGGTAGGTTTTCAAACCCAGAAGTGGGCTCAGACCTTTTATCCTATAATCACTTCCCTAACTTTTTGTTTGATTTCTTATATAACCCAGGACTATCTGTCCAGGATGGAATTGATGAAGGCCTTCCTATATCAATAATCAATCAAGAAAATACAAAATAGACCTGCCTACAGGCCAAGGTAGTATAGTTTTATTTAGAGATCTCCTTAGTCTATAGCTCTTGAATAGTTGGCCCCGAGATGGTGGCACT
This sequence comes from Peromyscus maniculatus bairdii, assembly GCF_049852395.1. Taxonomy (NCBI): domain Eukaryota; kingdom Metazoa; phylum Chordata; class Mammalia; order Rodentia; family Cricetidae; genus Peromyscus; species Peromyscus maniculatus. Next base: position 51,008,733 of record NC_134853.1, on the reverse strand, counting down.
GCTTGAGAAGGCTTATGAGGTGTGTTCCTGTTGAAGATATGTCAAGAAGACAGGATTTGAGAGTTTAAAGACACAACCTTTTGTGTCTACTCTGTTTTGTGCTTATGGTTCAAGATCTGAGCCTTTTATATTCCTGCTCCTGCCACCATGCCTTTACCCACCATCAAGAACTCTAACCCTCTGGAACTATAAACCCAAATAAACTACTCCTGTAAATCACCCTCATCATGGTGTTTCAATGGAAAAGTAGCTGATACACTACATGATTCCAGTTTGTGTCAAGTTCACAAAAACTAACATAATTGACCCCTTGTCAGTCTGACAACACAATCACCTCACTATTAAACCATAACTTTTCATTTCTATCTTTTTATTATTATTATTATTATTATTATTATTATTATTATTATTATTATTATTTTACAACACCATTCAGTTCAACATAATAGCCACAGAATCCCCTGTTCTCCCCCTCTCGCCCACCCCTCCCCCTAGCCCACCCCCCATTCCCACCTCCTCCAGATCAAGGTCTCCCCCGAGGACCGGGGTTGACCTGGTAGACTCAGTCCAGGCAGGTCCATTCCCCCCTCCCAGACCGAGCCAAGTGTCCCTGCATAAGTCCCAGGATTCAAACAGCCAACTTATGCAACGAGCCCAGGACCTGGCACCAATGCACAGCTGCCTCCCAAACAGATCAAGCCAAATGACTGTCTCACCCGTTCAGGGGGCCTGATCCAGTTGGGGGCCCCTCAGCCTTTGGTTCATAGATCCTGTGCTTCCATTCATTTGGTTATTTGTCCCGGTGCTTTATCCAACCTTGGTTTCAACAATTCTCGATCATATAAACCCTCTTCTTACTCACTAATTAGACTCCCAGTGCTCCACCAGGGGCCCAGCCGTGGATGTCTGCCTTCAGATTCCTCAGTCCTTGGATGGGGTTTATGGCACCACTATGTGGGTGTCTGGCCATCCCATCACCAGAGTAGATCAGTTCCTGCCGTCTCATGACCATTGCCAGCAGTCTTTTGAGGGGGTATCTTTGTGGATCTCCGTGGGCCTCCCTGGCTCTCTGCTTCCTCCCCTTCTCACCTTCTCATGTGGTCTTCATTTACCATGGTCTCCTATTCCTTGTTCTCCCTCTCTTTTCTTGATCCAGTTAGGATCTCCCACTCTTTCCCTCGACTGTCGCCCTTCATTGTTCCCACTCATGACCAGGCTATTCATGTAGATCTCGTCCATTTCTCCGTGTCTTTTTTTGGGGTCCCGTTTTCCAGGTAGCCTCACTGGTGATGTGAGTAGCAGTCCAGTCATCCTTGTTCCACATCTAGTATCCTCTTATGAGTGAGTACATACCATATTTGTCTTTCTGAGTCTGGGTTACCTCACTCAGGATGATTTTTTCTAGATCCATCCATTTGCCTGCAAACCGTGTGATGTCATTGTTTTTCTCTGCTGAGTAGTATTCCATTGTGTATATGTGCCACAATTTATTTATCCATTCTTCAGTTGAAGGGCATCTAGGTTGTTTCCAGGTTTTGGCTATTACAAACAATGCTGATATGAACATAGCTGAGCAAGTGCTCTTGTGGTATGATTGAGCATTTCTTGGGTATATGCCCAGGAGTGGTATAGCTGGATCTTGGGGGAGATTGATTCCCAATTTTCTAAGAAAGTGCCATATTGATTTCCAGAGTGGTTGTACAAGCTTGCATTCCCACCAGCAGTGGAGGAGAGTTCCCCTAGTTCCACATCCTCTCCAGCATAAAGTGTCTTCAGTGTTTTTGATCTTAGCCACTCTGACAGGCGTAAGGTGGTATCTCAGAGTTGTCTTGATTTGCATTTCCCTGATGATTAGGGAAGTTGAGCAATTCCTTAAATGTCTTTCAGCCATTTGGGATTCCTCTGTTGAGAATTCTCTGTTTAGTTCTAAAGCCCATTTCTCAATTGGACTATTGGTCCTTTTGATGTCTAATTTCTTGAGTTCCTTATATATTCTGGATATCAGTCCTCTGTCAGATGTGGGGTTGGTGAAGATCTTTTCCCATTCTGTAGGCTGTCGCTTTGCCTTGTTGACCGTATCCTTTGCTCTACAAAAGCTTCTCAGTTTCAAGAGGTCCCATTGATTGATTGTTTGTCTCAGTGTCTGTGCTACTGGTGTTATATTTAGGAAGTGATCTCCTATGCCAAGGCGTTCAAGACTATTTCCTACTTTCTCTTCTAGCAGGTTCAGAGTAGCTGGATTTATGTTGAGGTCTTTGATCCACTTGGACTTAAGTTTTGTGCACAGTGACAGATATGGATCTATTTGCATCCTTCTACACGCTGATATCCAGTTATGCCAGCACCATTTGTTGAAGATGCTTTCTTTTTTCCATTGTATACTTTTGGCTTCTTTGTCAAAAATTATATGTCCATAGGTGTGTGGGTTAATGTCAGGGTCTTCAATTCGATTCCATTGGTCCACATGTCGGTTTTTATGCCAATACCAGGCTGTTTTTATTACTGTAGCTCTATAGTAGAGCTTGAAGTCGGGGATTGTGATGCCTCCAGAAGTTGTTTTATTGTACAGGTTTCTTTTAGCTATCCTGGGTTTTTTGTTTTTCCATATGAAGTTGAGTATTGTTCTTTCCAGATCTGTGAAGAATTGTGTTGGTATTTTGATGGGGATTGCATTGAATCTGTAAATTGCTTTTGGTAAGATTGCCATTTTTACTATGTTAACCCTGCCTATCCATGAGCATGGGAGATCTTTCCATTTTCTGAGATCTTCTTCAATTTCTTTTTTCAGGGACTTAAAGTTCTTGTCATATAGGTCCTTCACTTGCTTGGTTAGTGTTACCCCAAGGTATTTTATGTCATTTTTGGCTATTGTAAAGGGTGATGTATCTCTAATTGCCTTCTCAGCTTCTTTGTCCATTGTATATAGGAGGGCTACTGATTTTTTTGAGTTGATCTTGTATCCTGCTATGTTGCTGAAGGTGTTTATAAGCTTTATCAATTCCTGGGTGGAATCTTTGGGGTCACTCAAGTATACTATCATGTCGTCTGCAAATAGGGAAAGCTTGACTTCTTCCTTTCCAATTTGAATCCCCTTAATCTCCTTATGTTGTCTTATTGCTCTGGCTAGAACTTCAAGTACTATATTGAATAAGTATGGGGAGAGTGGACAGCCTTGTCTCGTTCCTGATTTTAGTGGAATTGCTTTGAGTTTCTCTCCATTTAATTTGATGTTGGCTGTTCATTTCTATCTTTTATCAGGGTCTCATGTAAATATTGCAATATAAAGATAATGTACTTTTAAGTTTTAAAAAATGTCAACATTTTAAAAGTTCTCTTTAAAAATCCAATGTCTTTTCACTGCGTGTTCCAGTAAAATCCAAATTAAGTTATACACTTGCTGATTTTAAAGGGAAGAGTCAGAACATAGCTGCAATCAGATCAAAGCAAAACCAAATTCCAACAGTATAAATAGCTTAATGCCCAGTATTTGGGATTCATTCATTATCTTCTGGGCTCTAAAGAGCCTAGATAGCTCCACTTCTCTGGCTCTTTCATCCACAGCACATTCAGCATTCTTGTCATCTCAGGCTGGCTCCATTCCACACCTATTGCTATCCTTGCTGGTCGTCCCATCATCCTGGTATCTCCAATATGCTGAATTTTCCACTACACCTGGAACTGCACCTTCACCAAATGCCTCCTGGCTTTCTGTGTGTACTCCAACCCTACTACATGTACTTCAACCCTACCAAGTCTCAGCTTCACTCCATGAACCTTTTATGCCTCCAAACTCAGCACCATATGAGAAACTCCTACATATTACAAAGTTGTGCTACCAGCTGTAGGCAAGCCTTGGCCACTTCTGAATGACAGCTTCTGTTTGCTGACATTAAGTAAATATTTCCCAGAATTCTTCTCAATTATGCTGGTCTCTTGTTAATCATAGCTGATTTTTTTTTTCATTGCCAGTTAACGAGCATCTCTTTTCCTGGTTGAGCAAAGGTAACATTTCAATTATGCTGGTCTCTTGTGTATCACAACTGACTCTTCAGATTACCAGAAACCACGGATTCTTAATAAAATGCAAATTCAAATTTGCATAGGAATGGCCTTTATAGAGTTTTTGAGGACCTCTCAAACTTCCTATTGAAACTTCACAAGCCAAGTCTGCATTTCCTCAAATATTATCTTCTAAATTCCAACAACAACTCATAAAGGTCTAAATATTCAATGACTTTTCCAACCTAAAGCTGCAGAATCCTCCATTTTCCTCTGTCAAAATAGTCCAAAGCATAAAAACCACATGGCCAGATCTGTAACAACAGTGCCCACTATCTTGTACCAATCTGTGTCCTAGTTTGCTGCTCTGTTTCTGTGATAAGAACTGACCAAAAGCAACTCAAGAGAGGAAGAGTTTAGTTTCACTTTACAGGTTACAAGGTAACAGTGTATGGTCAATTGAAATCAGGACCCAAACTCAGTGTAGGAAGCTGGAGGAAGAAACTGAAGCAGAACCAAGGAAGAATGCTGCTTATTGGCTTGCTCTCCATGGTTTCCTCAGTTTGCTTTCTCTTAGAATTCAGGGCCACCTGTTCAAGAGTGGCACCACCAGAGTGGACTGGGCCTCCCAAATCAATCAGTAGAAAATTCTCCTACAGATATTCTAGAAGTCAATCAGATGAAGGCAGTTCCTCAGCTGAGGTTCACTCTTCGAAGAGGAACCTAATTTGTGTGAAATTAAAAAGAAACTAACCAACACACTCAATGTACATTTCATTTTACACTGAGCTGGGGCAATTTCACTTTTCAGCTGTCCTCAAGGCATGACAGGATCTCCATAGCCCACACACTTATCTGCTGTGCATTTTCAGGTGGTATATGTTTAAAGATAACATGTGCATTAGGATCTCAATGCTTATAACAAGATAGGATTTAATTTAATGCTTCTGAAGTGCAAATACAGTACAATTATATATTTAAATTAGGAGTAGGCATCACATCAAAATATTACATTTATTACAGAATGTTGGATTATGCATAAGTAAAATGCAAGTGATAAAAACTATCTTTAGTTTTTTCCTTAGTATCATAACCGTGGGTTTTTTTTTCTTGACATGTTCAAATCCAATTCTAATCCATTCTTTTAAAGAGGATGCAAATCAACTCCATACTCAATTACATATTCAAATCTATTATGATATTTATTATTAATAATGCTAATCAATGACTTTCATTAAGCAAAACATGAAACTAAGAATTTCATAAACTGTGTGAGGTTGCAAAAACATGGAACAGAATAAAGCAAAATGACAAAACATTTTTGAGATAGAAGCCTAGTTTCTCTCTCTCTCTCTCTCTCTTTCTCTCTCTCTCTCTCTCTCTCACACACACACACACACACACACACAATTATCGTGATTTGTAATGACACTCAAGTGATAAGATTCCTCTTGGTAACTTATTACAATGGTTAGCAAATTTCTCTAGAAAAGAAAATTTATATGTAGCATGAATCCCTTGTGTTTCTCTTTGAACTTATTGTGAATAAATTCAAAATTTATTGAACATTTTCCTTGTTAAAGCCACTAGGGTAGGATCATTAAAGAAGAAAGAACATATTAAAACTATCTGTATCCTGATTAAGGCTAAATATGTATGGAAGATATATAAATATTCATGTAGTTAATTAAAAATATAAAGAATATGATAAATATTAATTAGATGGCAAAGACAACAATGAGTCTCTAGAAAGTACATATAAATGTGAGATGTTCCAATTAGTAGTGTTTCATAGAGAATATTCAACTTCCTTTGAACCTGTAATCACTCATCAGTAGTAGGGCTTGAGTTTGTGATGATACTGTGCTCCCCAAAATATTGTGCACCCTAATAAACTTACTTGAGGTCAGAGAACAGAACAGCCACTAAATATAAAGGCCAGAAAATGGCAGCACACACGCCTTTAATCCTATCACTTGGGAGGCAGAGAACCACCTGGATCTCTGTGAGTTTAAAGCCACACTGAAACAGCCAGGCATGGTGACTCACACCTTTAATCCCAGGAAGTAATAGCAGAAAGCAGAAAGGTATATAAGGCGTGAGTACTAGGAACTAGGGCTAGTTAAGTTTTTAAGCTTTTGAGCAGCACAATTCAGCTGAGAGGCGTCCAGTCTGAAGAAACAGGATCAGCTGAGGAATTGGCAGGTGAGGTGGCTGTGACTTGTTCTACTTCTCTGATCTTCCAGCATTCACCCCAATACCTGGTACTAGGTTTGTTTTTATTAATAAGACTCTTTAAGATTCATGCTACATGAGTTGGTAGAAGAAACCATGTGAGTGCATCCCAAATGAGGAAAATTCAGAAATGATTCCATACACAATAATGAGTATATATATAGTGCTTTGAAAACTAAGGGTAGATAATCTAAACAGAACACGAGATATGAGTGAGCACATGGCAGGGGGAAAGACAGTGTGGCAAGATGGACAGAGCTTATAGATAGCAATAAATACAGGCTAGCTTGACTGCTATGAAGAGCCATCAAATATCATTTTCAGAAAAGCAACATAGGAAAAGTATTTTTCAAAATGCACATGATTGTGATGCGCTGCCTGCATTGTAGAGGGAACAGTTTATTAAGTCTGCCTTTAGAACAGCCAGAGAAGGAGTTTATTGTGTGGGGTTCTTTTTTAAAATTAGCACATAAAGCATGAGGTATCACCAGTAGCATGTTCAAACAAAGTGTGTTTTAATAGAATCTGCTTGTCCCGTACCTCCACTCTCATCCTAGCTTTCAGCCCTCCTCCTGTCCGTCCTCTTTTACTTTCATGTCATGTGTCATTCGCTCTTCCCTGTCTTCCTCAGCACCTCTCTGTACTCACTTGATCTCCTCTCTAGCCTCTAAGGATTTACCAAAATTTACATCTATTTATCTGTACATACATGCATTAAAATGAGAATTCATATATAGAAGGACATGGAGGCTTTTTTCTTTCTGAATTCAAGGTCATCTCATTTATTATATTTTCCAGATCTACCCATTTTTTTCCAAAAAAAAAATTTTTTCAGGATAAAGAAGTGTTTAGCATTAGTAAAGGCATAAGTGAATCTACTCTGATCTAATTTTGTAAAGCAGGTAAGGCAGTGCTTAGATTAAATTAGTCGTGTAGGCTGTTGAAATGTCATGTTTTGGGGATTTGAGAATTTTCATTAAGGAGAGTTTCTATGATTATGGGTATGATATTTTAATAACCATATAACCTTCTATACACTCAGTTAGAAAACTCACTCTGAGAGAGCACACAGATTTAAAGTCTGTCATTGGCTTAACTTTATTAGCAACTCTTTCTTCACAAAAATAGACGAGTTCTACAAAAACACAATTTCCTTATTAACAAAATAAACTAGTAATGTTCCCATAGGGTAATTTGAGCCTGTTTCATTTTGGCTTCAGGCTTATTTCAACCCTGTGTGATAAAGCAAAACACATCTTTACCTTTACTTATCTAGAATAGACTGATGTGACTCAGACAACATAATATCTAGAGCACCTGCACACATCTGGAAACTTTAGCATGAAAACTAACACTAGCACTTGTAGTGGGTAGCCATTCCACCTTTGATCTGGAAGTTCCAACCCCCATTGAAGCTTCGGCAACTGTCACACCTACAAGGCGGGGCCAAGAGAGGCTCTGAGAGACCCGAGATCTGGATGGGCCAACACTCGCTCTGTTCCTGGACCCTAGACGGTGGAGGTTGACTGAGCAGGGCTCCAGAGAACACTGCTGGACTTCGATACACCTTCCCCAGACCCCGCGACCTACCTATCCCTTCATTTGTAAGTTATCCACTAAATAAATCTTCCTTTTAACTATGTGGAGTGGCCTTAATAATTTCACCAATAAATGCTAACCACAATACAAGCACATGAGACGAAATTGCTTCTTTCCTGATGCAAGATATTTCATTATACTGTGTCACTGTGATTGGTTTAATAAAACGCTAAATGGCCAATAGCTAGACAGCAGGTATAGGCAGGAAAGAAGAAAGGGGGAGTCGCCATCCAGACACAGAGAAAGCAGGACATGCAGGAGGAGAGGTAAAAGGCACAAGTCATATGGCAGCACATCGATTAATAGAAATGGGTTAATTTAAGTTATAAGAGCTAGTTAGAAACAAGTATCAGCTAAGGCTTAATAAAAAAAAAGATCTCTGTGTTGTTATTTGGGAGCTAGCTAACAGGACAGAGCTAGACTCATTACACATGCTGTCCAGAGTCTAGCCATGCATATCCACATAAGGCCAGAGTATGGTGATATATTGTATACCCTAATAAAATTTGCCTGAAGATGAGAGAACAGAACAAGCCACTAGATTAAACATAGTGGCCAGTCAGTGGTGGCACACACCTTTAATCCTAGCACTCCAGAGGCACAGATTTGTCTGGATCTCTGAGTGCAAAGCCACCCTGGTCTACATGAAACTGACTCAGTCTAGGCAGTGGTGGCACACACCTTTAATCCCATACTTGGGAATCACATGCCTTTAATTGTAGCACTTGAGATCTCATGACTTTGCTTGGGAAGCACACACTCCTTTATTCTCAGAAAGTTAAACCTGAAAAAAAAGAAAGATATATAAGATGTAAGGAGACAGGAACTAGAGATGTTTTCAGGCTGAGGAGCTAGTGAGGTAGGAAGTAGTGGCTGTCCGTTGTCTCTCGGATCTTTCAGCATTTACGACAATATCTGGCTCTGGGTTTTTTATTATAAGACCAATTTAAGATTCAAACAACATCTAGAATCCAACTTGTGGGGTACTAATTTACAAAAAGGCCACTTGCCTGTGGCCTTGCAGTCCTTGGCTCAGGCCCGAGATATACGAGATCAGAATCTCCACCCTACATGGGCCAAACTCCCTAACCTGCTGACTAAATTTTTATTGCAATCTCTCTGCAGCAAACATCATAGGTTTTCGGGCCCCCAAAACTGAAGGAGTTAGCCACATTTCTATATTTTCCTTGTGAGATAGCTGGATCTTTCACCCCTCTCTTCTCCTGGTGGGTTTTGGCTTTCTTTGAGCCCCCTCCTCGGGCTGCTGCCACACCATCATCTGAATCATCACTGTCAGCAGATTTGGTGAGTCAATGGGGATTTCATAAAGGGAGGAATCAGTTAAAAGAGAGTTTTTTTCCCCCACGTTCAAAGATGGGAAACTTTTTTACAATGGAAGACATTTGGTCTCTGTTTGATAATACATTAGTCACTCTGAAAATGGAACAATTAAAATGAGAGGATAATTAATGTTGATGGTATTTATTTAATGTCAATTATAAATGTTATTTGTTTGATCATTTCTGTTTTATCATTTAAAAAGTTGTTTAATATGAGTGCCAAGATAAAAGTTTTAGAAAAAAAAACTGTTAAAACAAATCATAACAATATTCAGACCCAGACAGAAGAATTTAAAGGAGAACCAATCTCAATGTTGCATTATAAGGTTACAGAGAAACAACCTAAGGCTTTCAAATAGCCAACCTTAATCTACCCAGTAACCTTACAGGTACTACCCAGTGGTCGATATCCTCAAGGCTGTGTAAGAGTTGACTGGATTATTGTGAAAATGTTAGATTTGAGGAGACTCAAAGAAGCAGTAGTCTCATATGGCATCCACTCATCTTTTGTGAAGCAGATGTTAAACTTGTCAAATTGTAATACAATTATCCCTCAAGACTGGAGAGATTTGGTTATAGCTGTCTTAGAGGCTGGTCCCCAATGGAGGACCTGGTGGAAGGATGAGGCTAAGACCATTGAACAATGGAGTAGGGCTAGAGGTATTGGAATTTGCCAAGATCAACTTCTTGGAGAAGGTAATTATGCTGACATACAAAGACAATCTTTATAAGAGGACCACACCCTGTCTTTATGCCACATGGTAGCCTTGAATACTTAAGACAGAATTGAAGAAGTAGGAAAGAAAATTGAGTCATTTACCAAAGTTATACAGGGCCCAAAAGAAACCTTCACTGATTTCTTACCAAGACTGACTTCAACAATAAATAGAATGTTACCAAATTCAGCAGCTAGACAGATAATAATTGAATCTTTGGCTTTAAAAAATGCTAATATAAAAAGGGTAATTAGGCTGTTAAAGGCAATATCAGTACCCTCGGAAGAATAGATCCATGATACAATAAATATTCAATCTCATGATCATGATGATGCTTGGATAGGAGAGATGATTTCCAGAGGATTGAAGAAAAATAGTAATGTCAAAAGTTTTAATTGCAGTAAACAAGGTCATCTAAAAAGTGCTGTAAACAGGGCATTCCTAGAAACAGTCTTTTTTCAAGGAATAGTCCCAACAGAATGCCCCTTCCTTCTGGATTAGGTAGAAAGTGTGGCAAATGCAGACATTGGACTAACAAATATAGATCAACAAGGGAGAGACAAGGTAATCCCTTACCTTTGCCATCAGGAAACTCCCTAAGGGGCCTCTCATAGGCCCCCATGTCAAATTCCATTCAGTCATTTCCTGCCATTGTAGAGGAAACACCTTCTCAGAGCAATTAAAGAATCTAATGCCTATTATAAAAGATCATACTGCTCTGAATGATAGAACAGCTATATAAGAGAAAAAAATCAGGAGAAACCATAAATCAAAATTGAAAAAGATTAGATTTGGAAACTCTCCAAAGTTAGGGTTAGGGAAGGGTTTTGCTTTTGTCTTTCAGGAGAATGGAGGCTAAGGCATCTGAGGAACACTGGACAAATGAGACATCTGGAGAAAAAGGACAAATAATCCAGAAAAAAAATGTCCCACAAGAAATATTTTATGCAGTGAACCATGACCAAACCTAAAAGCAACTTTGAAGTCTCCAAAAAGATGATGGAACCCCACAATGACATTCTATCAGGACAATGATAACTCCATTAAGCTGACAAACACCACCCAAAGATTGGCTTTGGACCACAAACTACTCAGGACAATATCAAGATAGTTACTTTAAAGGATACAGTCTCACAGACTATTCCAATCAGGACTTGACCATAATCTTAAATTTTCTTGGTCTCCTCACAAGTCTACCAGCACCCCCAATCAGCAGGAAGTAGCCTGGAAACCGATGCCCACATTCCCAAAAAAAAATGTATTATGGACCTTTGTCTTTGTTTAGAGGTTGGTTAAAAATTGTTATGGGTCACGGTCAATCTCTTTCTAAAAAAAAAGAAATGGAGATATGATATAGAAAGATATTATATAGAAATGATAGGCTAAAGAAGTAGATTATTGAATCTACTCTGAAAAGAAAAAAGAGAATATGAATAGGATAAGATAAAAAGTTAGATTATTGAATCTACTTTTAAAAGGCAACTACTAGTTTTAAATATTTAACATTGGATTGGATTTTTGTATATTGTATACAAATTGTGTAAACTGATACAAATTTGAGATTTTGTTAGAACATACTGTACATACATTTCTAATCTTGCTCAAGTTATTGTACCTATGAAACTCATTTAACAATGTAATGCATATTGCTAGTCCTTGAAAGTTATTATTATCAACTAATTAGGATATAAAGTAATGCAAGATAGTAGTTAGTCATTACAATCAAACTTGTAAGTCATATTAGGTATGTTTTCAAGGTCAAACAGATATATTTTAGATAGGTCATCTTCAAACACTTCAGAGATCTACAGATTATGGCATTGAAGATGTTTTAATAACATAGATTCTTATGTTTTTATGACTGTGCAACATATCTGCTCCTGGCAGCAGCAATCTACTTATAGAAGATGATGGACACTGAAGAAACTCCTTATGGAGTTTACTTTCCTTGTGGCAAAAGTTAGCTGGACAAGAAAGTGCCCCTGCCTCAACTGCTGGCAGTATGTTGTCTAAATGTACAAGCAGGACACAAAAGAAAGGACTGCTGAATCTTGCCAAGACAAGATGGGACAGCCCTTCAGAATACCCTGCTTCACAGAAAAGTCTGTCAGGTATGCTAAGCCTCTAGGCCAAAGATGGATGCCCCAATTTTGCAGAGCAACTTTGGGTGATTGTCCAGGGAGCCAGCTGTTTCTGTCAATTCTTACTTTTTTTTTTGGAAGTCATTTGTTTGCATTTCCTGCTTACTTAGGTAATATTATTTCCTTCTTGATTCTCTGACAGAGTTAAAGGCTAGATCATTATAGTTTTTGTTGTTGTTGTTGTTGTTGTTGTTGTTGTTGTTGTTGTTAACAAATTCTGAAAAGAAACTCACTAAAGAGGTGTCAAGTGTCTAAGTTTGAAAGACATCAAAAGATAGTTTTTGGTTGGTAATACAAGTTAGAACAGAACATGAATTAGGTACAATATTTTGGACTCACAAAAACAAGATGAATAATGGAGTATTTTCTCTGAATTTATCAAATGTTATGGACTGGACATTGTTAATGTAATGCTTAACTGTATATATTATATATACTTATTGTATATAGTTTTTCTTATATTAGTTATAACCTACTTTTATTATTTTAGAAAAAAAAGGGAAAAGTGGTGATACATTGTGTACCCTAATAAAATTTACCTGAAGATCAGAGGACAAAATAAGCCACTAGATTAAACATAGAAGCCAGGCAGTGGTGGCATACACCTTTAATCCTAGCACTTGGGAGGCAGAGATTCATCTAGATCTCTGTGAGTTCAAGGCCACCCTGGCTGAAAGCCTTAGGCTGTTTCTCTGTAACCTTATAACGCAATGCTGAGATTGGTTCCCCTTTAAATCCCTCTGTCTGGGTCTGAATATCTCTATGATCTACTTTACCAGGTTTTTCTAAAACTTTATCTTGGCACTCATATTAACCAATTTTTAATGATAAAACAGAAATGATCAAACAAATAATATTTATAATTGACATTACATAAATCCCATCAACAACATCCTCTCATCTAATTGTTCCATTTTCAGAGTGACTAATGTATTATCAAACAGAGAGCAAGTGCTTTCCATTGTATTGTTTCCCATCTTTGAACGTGGGGGAAAAAAAAACTCTCTTTTAACTGATTCCTCCCTTTAAGAAATCCCAATTGACTCACCAAATCTGCTGACAAAGACAGTTCAGATGATGGTGTGGCAGCAGCCCAAGGAGGGGTCCCAGAGGAAGCCAAAACTGGAGAGGGAAGAAGCAAAAGTTCCAGGGGTCTTCACAGGGGAACATACAATTGGAGCCTGATCCTGGGGAGTTCACCGTAGAGAGGCTGTAACAAAAACAGCCTGCAGGGTAGGGACTCCAGCCCAAGTGGAGTGGAGACTCCAGTCACATGCAGCTGGGGCCTCAGCTAGGGACTATAAGACCACAGGCAAGTGGCTTTTTCATGAATTTGTACCCCAAAAGTTGGACACCAGGTGTTGTTTGAATTTGTATAATGATCTTTTAATAAAAAAAAAAAAACTCAGTGCCAGATATTTGAGTAAATGCTGAAAGATCGGAGAGACAAAAGAACAAGCCACTGCCATCTCATGTCGCCAATTCCTCAGCCTGAAATGGCCTCAGTCAATAAGCCTCCAGCTAAATGAGCTTCCTCAGCTGAAAAGGTTTCAGTCAAGAAAGCCTTTAGTTCCTGTCTCCTTACACCTTATATACCTTTCTCCATCCAACCATATCACTTCCTTTTTTGTGCTGGGGTTAATGTTGTGTGTGCCTCCCAAGTACTGGGAGCAAAGGCATGAAATCCCAAGTGCTGGGATTAAAGGTGTGTGACTCCCAAGTACTAGGATTAAAGGTATGTGCCACCACTGCCTGGCTTCTATGTTTAATCTAGTAGCTTGTTCTGTTCTCTCATCTTCAGGCAAATTTTATTAGGGTACGAAATATATCACCACATATTCCAAAAGTAAAACTCCTTTTTCCTACGTCCATCTTTTGTGCTACTGCTTACAATACTTTTCCTGTATTCTAAACATATTATTAACCTCCAACGTCAACTATCTTAGACTAGAGATATAGCTCAGGAGCAAAGTCCTTGTCTGGTATGTGCAAAGCCCTAGGTTCAATCCATTCTACTGAAAAAAATGTCAACTATATTTAAAGAAAATTTTTAAAAAAGTATCTATGCCCCTTATATTTACCTACATATTTAACATGTATTGTCCTCTTCTTCCTTTTCAGTGGGGGTAAGATTCACAGAATGTCATTTTCCTCTTATGCCAAAGAACATTCTTTGCCACATCTTAAAAGCTCAGACATTGTAATATCTAATTATCTCTCATTTTGTTTTAATAAAAAATTAGTTTATTCAATCCTCATTTTAAAGATTTTTTACAGGAAATAAAATCCTTCACTGATAGCTATATTATCCTGCAGTGTTCTAAAGTACAAGTCTATTGTTTGAGTCCTTCAACATTCTGATAAGTAAACATGTGCTGTCCTAGTTTGTTCTGTGTTACTCTGATGAACCCTGACCTAAAGCAATTTAGGGAAGAAAACGGTTTGTTTTACCTCACACATTACAGTCCATCATAGA